>NC_039263.1:22895170-23030113 GCF_003368295.1 Carassius auratus | reverse complement strand
ACAACATTTAATAACAGCGATTTCTCTCAAGAGGCGAGACCAGACTCCAAAACTCTCCTGACCGAGCTCCTCAGCACTATATCACAACCTTTATCTCCAGCATCCTGGTGGTTCTCATTTAGACGGCCTGTTTTGATGTCATTTTGGACAGTGAGGAGGTGAAGCCGTGCACACAGCTGACTATGTGTGTCTGTCTGCTTGTCTAGCGCTCTTTTTCTCCTTCCAGGCTTTCTCTCAAAGCTACACTTTAATATTTAAATGCATATGCATACAGCAGATGGTACCAATAAAAAAGAGCATCAATATTTGATGCAACACTCTCTCCAGCTCTTTTGTTCTCCTTCTTTAGATATTTATCTCGCTCTCATTCATGTCGTCGGTCTTGTTAGCGATCGCCGTTGTGTCACGCGTTAGTGTTGCTTATGAAATATTAAATCTTTTTTGATGGTTATGACATGGGTAGTGAGGCAATTTGTGGTCTCGTCAGAGTCATTTAGAGATGATTTGCTTGGTGGTTAATTTGGGTCGTACATCAATGCCGCTCTTTTAATTCAAGGCTTTGTTGTGCGCGAGGTCAGATCTCACTTTGTATGATCCTACTTGTTCAACAGCCATCGGCGTCACAATCAAAGGTGAGGCGGAGCATAGGAAATGACTCATTTGCATTCTCGTGTTATATGCAGATACTTACATTTCTGAACATAAAATCACAAACGCCGCAAGAGCGGCTCTTGTTCCGTTGCGGCATTTGATCATTTCAAAACAAGAGAAATGCCATTAATCAATCAATATTAAATGCGTCACACTGTTTTTTTTTTTTAACTAATGTAAGGCAGAGCTACTCATTAATCAAAAGAATAATATATATCAAATGAAAAACAAAACCACTGACCGTGGCCTTTTGGAAATGGAAATGCTAATCCAAACCGCATATGCATGTTGAGTTCTTTTTAGAAGAATTAGTGGTTTGTTTGTCATAATTTAAGCATTAGTACCCAGATGAAAAAAAAAAAAATAAAGCACTTCCATATTGTTCTTAGAGTTTCACACATATATTTTTTACTTAATATACAAAAAAATCTTTAGCACTTTTTTAGTTACCACTTGTAGTACACTTGAACCCATCTCTCACTAGTTGGTTCAAGTGTACTACAAATGCTAATTGGTAACTCAATACATTTTCTGAGCACAGTTTATTTCATATTCATGGTGTCCAAAATAGCACAGTTGAGTACACTTAGATGTTCTTCTTAGATTATCTTAAGAAGTACTAAGAAATCATTTCTTGTATATTAAGTACAAAATTAGTGCGTGAAAATAGAGAACTCCAAGTACATTATGGGAGTGCACTTTTGTTTTCACCTGGGTATGCAGGGTTATTCTTGTATACTCAAACTATTCATGACATTTTGTTAACTGAAAAAAGATGGAATTAAAATATAAATAGAAGACTGAACACTTAGAAACTAATAGAAAGGTTGAAATAAGTTTAAGTTAAAATAAAATAAGCAATAAAATAAATAACTGGCTCAAAGAGAACTTATAGATATAAAGTAAATTAAATATAAATAGTAATATTGAAAGGAACATCAATAACAATAGGGTGTAGCCAGACCTTCAGACTGCCAGCAAAATGTGTGGGAACCATTGCCACTTAGAATGGTCAAGGCCCACCCAATAACTGACAGGTAAAGCAACCAATCACGTTTCGTTTTGTGCCGCATAATGTTTGGGGGGCTCAAATGTTCAAAGCAAACAGACCGGGTCTTGGACATATTTTAAAAATTCTATGCTGCGCGATCTTTACATTTTTTCCCATGCTATTAAATTAAATTAATTATAAATCCAAAGTTTAGTTGATCTGGATAAGTGCTCAATGTCACGGTTATAAGCACGATGGCTTTCTTCTTCCATGAAGGGATTTGGCATCACGGCATCTTTGTTTATAGGTGGAAACGTTAAACACGTGACACACGTTTCCCAGAAATCCTGTATAATTTAACCAATCCAATGTCGACTTCAAAACTTCCAAAGTGTTTCCAGCTAAGTGTGCCGTTTGCATCGAACGTTCAGCTAGCGATCCGTGGGCATGACGTCTGAGGCTGAGAACGCAACAACAACAATAAGACCAAAGCACATAAAAGTACTAAATACTAAACTGAAATTAACATGAAAACTGAAAATATCAAATACATTTTATTTTGATGATTTTTGCACCATAGCATGCATCCAAATGCTAATACTCATGAATAAACTCAAGAATGAATACAATTTTCAAAATAGTCTTCATAATAGACAAGTTAGGTTTCAATTAATTGTATGCAATAATTTACCAATAATATCTTGTACTTAGAATAGGATAGGCAGGACACAAAATGTCTGATACAATCAAGGAACAGTATAAAAACTATTAATACTGTATAAATGCTTTATACTAAAGTAAACACTTTCTCGCTGTGGAGTACTAGTTAATTTGATTTTTGCATGTTGCCTTAAAAGGCATTAAAAACCAAAGAACAATTGTAGAATGATGGAATGTTGTAGCCACGAGGACTGTAGAGTTAAACTGTGCGACAGTTTAATGTTGCAAATGGAAAAGCAAATGCTCTCAGATAGAGTGGTCTGTTGGTCCATTAGTGGATTGATGAAGATGAGCATTTCTCAAGGGAATGAACAGATGCATGTGGGGGTTGCAGATCTGTACATAATCCAGTATATCCTGGGCATTCGCTACAGGCCAATCCGAAGGGTTCATTTTGCTCAACCAACCAATCAGGAGGCTCATTCAGTTTAACTGAACCAATCAGGACCACACTGGCGTTAGGAAGTCACTTTTTGGGTGAATTAACACAACAAGAAAGATTAAGGTCAGATTTAAAAAGTGTGAAACAGATGCGTGTGTTATAATGAAATTCTTTATTTAGTAACAAACTATTCCTGGAACTATTCACACTCACATTTACTGTGATTATGAGATTTTACTTGAAAAATTTGTTAAATTATGGAAGCTTCAAACTGCAAACATGATGTCATAAACAAATGGAATTTGCTACACTTAACAAACTATGATGTCATAATTAAAAAAAAATAGTTTGGACTCGTAAACAATGTCATAATAACCTAATGTAATTTGCTGCTGAAAACTATGATGTAGTGAACATGTGGAAGTTAAGTTTGCACCAAAAATGTACGTAATTTCAAGTTGAATGTGTCAGTGTAAACTATGTAAACTGACACTTTCCATTCATTTGCAGCTGGTCACTTCTCGCAGTGATGGATGATTCAGTTCAAGCAGAAAATTTGAGTAGAGAGGAAACGGTGTGCTACTACGCATTCTTCCAGTGCTGCACTCAGACTGTCAAACACTGGAGTCTCACAGGAGTCAGAAACACTGAATCTGATCCTTGATGTGCTCAAGCCAAGTGAGAGTTTATCTGGCCAAGAGTGAGCCAACGAGCCACTCAACATCATGCTGGAGAGCATTGACTAATCAAAACACACTTCAGCAAAACAATACAAATAAACAACAGGAAACACAACTAGATCTGGACATTTTCTAAAGCAGTTGTAGCCTAACCATTCTAAATAAATGTAAAGATTTGACTTTAAAGTGACTATTCTGGCTAAATAAGTTGGTTAATTATGGCAGACCTGGTGTTCACCTCCTATTCTCTCTGGTTCTCTAATGAGTCATAACAAGCCATGTGCAATTATAATTAGTGCAGTCTGAAAATATACTCAAATACATCAGCACATATGACACCCATTTTTAGATTTCAAATGATGCATGCATTTAATTATAATGAAAAGTTCATATAATGATATTATTTTGTATGGCTGTCTATTATAAGTGTCTATTATCAACACAATGCATTTCAAAGTGAAATTAGTGATATTCAAACTCGATACATCAGGCTTTAGACCATTAGATCAAAAGTTTATTTTCTCAGTGTTAAAAAGGTAACATTTAAAGAATAAAAAAAACTGCAGAGCTATAATTTGCATTGGAGGTTAACAAAGATGTCTGATTGTTAACAAAGCATCTCCCAGCAACCAAAGTGCACAGGACAAATCATGCTATACTGTACTAGCATTTACATTGCAAGTATGAAATTATCAACAAAAAAGCAGATGTGCAGTGTTGCACACATTTGTAGATGTAATATGAACAAACCAAGCTTGCAGCATTCTGTTGGATTCTTCAAAGAATAAAGTTAGACTTTTTTGACATTTGAAAGCTGAATGAAATTCTTTAGCAGGCTGTGAAATAAGGAGGAATTAAAGATGAGGAATGACGGGGAAAGGAAATGAATTTAGAAAAACAAAAGAATTATGTATGTAGCACCAACGTTGAATTCTGAATACCCACTTTGTATAAAACTAACCCTGAAAATCCTGTTTATACACCATCTGGACTCAAAAACATATTTCTCCATTTAAAAAGTAATAGTAGATGAGTTTGTTTCTTCATTGAAGCAGATTTGAGAAATTTAGCATCACTTGCTCACCAGAGGATCCTCTGCAGTGAATGGGTGCCATCAGAATGAGAGTCCAAATAGCTGATAAAAACATCACAATAAACCAATTTCTCTAGTAAAAAAAAAAAAGTATCATCCGAATCAGGAGAGAAATATGCAGAGATGAAGCCCCATTTACATACTGGTGGATTTCTATGTGAGAGGACAACGGGAAGATTTGTTTCTTAAAAACATGCAGCTTTTCTCTTCACAAGATGCTTGTAGTTTTAATGGATGAGAGTGGTGTGGATTAATTGTGGATTATTGCAATGTTTTAATCAGCTGTTTGGACTTCCATTCTGACGGCACCCATTCACTGCAGAGGATCCATTGTTGAGCAAGTGATGTAATGCCCAATTTCTCTAGATCTGTTCTTATAAAGAAACAAACTCACTAACATCTCAGAGATAGTCTACTGGTGAGTTCAATTTCAGCAAGAATGCATTTTTGAGTGAACTATTCCCTTAAAGTCATTTAAAAACAGCCAGTGTTGTGGCAAAATAAAAGTTGCATGCAAAATATATTGCCTAGACTTCACAATAATGAATGTTTCACCAGTGTAATACTGCCTTTGTCATCACAGTTCAAGACATATGCTATAACGCTAACAGATTGCTCTCTCCAGGTACTATAAACCTCCCTAAGCTACATAAATATCATCTGACTACATGCACAAGACCTCTGTGTTTTTTCCCTAGAAAAACTTGAGAAAAGGAAACAACTTAAAAGAAAAAAAACATCACGCTATTACTTATGATGCAACTGTTGTGTTGGGAACCTTTCTGACAAGATAAATTTCTCTTCATTTTATTTATTTTTTTCCCTCCGAGATGATAAAAGAACAGAAGGAGAGAGAAATAAAAAAAGAAGCACGCGTCTGAAATTACAATAAATACAAGTGCAAGACTGCAGCAACTGAAGCTACAATGGGATTCACCTCTTCAGAAGTGGCATGTTTATGAGTTGTTTTGTGCAAACACATTACGCTCCCAATAACAATTTAATCAGCAGGATTGAAAAATGAGCCGTCCCAGACTTGAATTTATCCTCACACTAATCATTGACTGCGGACTTCAATCAAACCTATTTTGTGTTGACAATCAGGATTCCCCCAATCATGACGTGAGGAGCGAGTTTATGCTGCCAGGGAGACGTCGTTTCTCAAGGCTTTAATTTGACAGATGCACCAGGGACGTCTCTGGGCCTGATATGACTTCATAAATCAATTTCATTCTTTCGTGCTTTATTTATTCCTGTTTCGTGTATGTGCATCTGTCAATGGCGGCAGGTCAGCCCTTCAGAAAAATGTGCTTTGAATAATTAATCTGCTTCTCTCACAGGAGCACAGATACATCTTTAGCAACACATTGTTATACAAGAGACATGACAAGATGAGCTGACATTTATAAAATATAGAATTCTCTAATATATCTAATACATTTGAAGGCTGACATTTGTTTTATGACACTAAACTAAAGTGTGAAACTAATAAATAAACAAGTTTTCTTCAAGCATGCCACTGGTTGATTTAACATTGTAACATAAACCTAACATACCGGTAAAGGTAAGTTAAAGGGATAGTTTACCCAAAAATGAAAATTCTGTCATCATTCGCTCACCCTCAGGTTGTTTAAAACCTGAATGAACTCCTTTCATATGTTGAACAGGAAAGAAAGATATTTTGAAGAATGTTCGTAACCAAACAAATGATGGTAGCCATTTCTTCCTCAGTATTTTTGTCCATCCTAATAGAAATCGATGGCAACTGTCAACAGGTTACCAGCATTCTGCAAATTATCTTCTTTTGTGTTATTTAAATATGCAAATGAGGCATTATATATGGAAGCCTGTTCACACCATAGAATAAAAGAAGGTCATTTTGGCTTTAAATTTTCTTCCTCTAACAATTCGGAGCTAAAAACCCGAAATTTGGAGTTTAGAATTCTTGTTTCAGAATTAGTTTTTACAGAGTGGATTTATGAATCGCTCCAGAAAATACTGTCAACAGCCAGAAATGGGGGGAGGGGGGTAGTTAAGTTAAAAAAATAAAAATAAAAAAAAAGACAGAAAGAAAGAGACACACCTCTAGGAAAAAAAAGATAAAAACTAATTTTGACAAAAAACTTGTGTATTGTAATTGTAACATACAGACACAAATACATATAATGCAATAAAATAAACACTTAAATGTGCATTTGGGATGTTTTCTTTCCATTACTCTGAATGAAGGCAAGTTATGGAAGCAACATCAAAAATAACACAAATGACAAGTGACTCAAAAAATTGGACAAACAAAAAACCAACAGCAGTGTCTTGTTTTAAATAAAGTAAACAAAATGTAAAATCATCACAAGATTTTCATACATTAAATAAACAGTCCCCCCAACCCCATCTTATTTTCGTCCATTAAATAAACCGTCCCCTCACCCCCATCTGCTTAAAGGGACAATCGCAGACAAATCAGAATATATTTGAAGTTAAACGTAGATTTGCAGAGCTGGATTTTGGACCATCCAGCACATTCCTATTCATACCTGTCAGTTCTTCAGACCATCAGAGCTCTAATAACACTCTGACCTCAGTAATTTACGGGCATGTCGCTGTCTAATGAAGGTTAATGAGACGAGAAAAAGCTCTGTGCTGAATTGACATTTAAAATGACTCTGACAGTCCAAACTGCCATCAGATATTACATAGAGCTTGATGACTCTATGCAACACACAGACTTAAGCGTGCATTTTTTTCCAGTTGGTTTTACAGGCATGCAACAAACATACAGTATAATATAAACTATTTCTAAGGCATTCCATTTATTGGAGAAGTTCTGGAAGCACATCTATCTCTTTGAAAAATGGGACTTTAATTAAATATAAATGCAGAATGTGTCCTGTCTGCACTGCTAATCAAAAGCACCCTGCATTATACTGCAACCGAGAGCGAGCCCCATTTTTCTTTTGAGCGGAGACAAAAAAGATTAGACAAATATTAATTCATTCATCAGTCTGAGGCTCATGCACACAAAGCGCAGCATATTCAACCTTTTCGTTCGCTGTAGCCTCAGCTTCCCTCACCAGCCTCCCCGGTCTCTTGTTTGATCATTCATTATTTCTCCCTTCTCTTTTGTCTGAGCTTCATAAACGTAGCTCCAGGATGTAATGGAGCTCTCAGTGGTGCTGAAGCAGGATATTGGCTTCATTAACTCACAGTCTCGTGGTCTGGAACTATCCGTGGTACTGAAAACAACAGCCAGCGCTAGTGTGTAAAACCAGAAACAATTACAGCGGATATGCTGCGCTGCTAGACTGTCAGGAAAACTAATTACTCTAAAATACATAGAGGAGAGAATATGATTCAGATTAATCCAAAACCCACTCCGGATCAATCTATTTCATGAATGTAGGAGGAATGAAAAAGGAGCACATAAGAGTGTAAACATCAATAATTTATTGCATGAAAATGGAATACCAGCATACTTTTAAGTGCATACTGTGCAGTATATACTGTAAACTGCACACTTGTTTAGAAGAGTGTATGAAACAGAACATGCTTTGTAGCAATAAACATTACAGACAGTAGAATGCTACACTGGTCAGGACAGGGATAGGTTTACATTATTTTGGAAGTATAGTTAAACTGTTTTTTTAAACCAAATTTGTGTAAATGTGTGTTAATGTTTGGCAGTTTGATCAAATAATTATGTAAAAAAAAAAAAAAGCAGTCAATACTATTACTACTACTAATTATATAATTAAATAATATTTGTTGTTATTATTATTATTATTATTATTATTATTATTATTATTATTATAAATAATTATTTATAAACAAATATGATTACAATAATAAGATTGCTATTATTGTTATTAAAATTGTTAATATTATAATGGTTATTATTGTTCTAAATATTATTGTTGTTGTTTATATATATAAACATTTCTGGAAATGTGCATTAATGCCATTTTTAAAGTTTAAATAAATAATAAAATACTACAACTCCTAATAATAATTAAATGATAATAATAATAATAATAATTATTATTATTATAAATATCACTGAGTAATAATATTAATCATAATGATCATATCTGATCAAACTGCCAAAGATTATCCCACTTTTTAATTGCATTTTTAATTACAATTATATTATTATAATACAATTATTATAATATTATTATTAATTATCATAACAGTAATAACTATTATTATTAT
Source organism: Carassius auratus (assembly GCF_003368295.1). Taxonomy (NCBI): domain Eukaryota; kingdom Metazoa; phylum Chordata; class Actinopteri; order Cypriniformes; family Cyprinidae; genus Carassius; species Carassius auratus. The sequence goes on along the minus strand of NC_039263.1, from coordinate 23,021,387 downwards.
TATTATTATTATTATTATTATTATTAATTGTGATTATAATGAATGAACCAACCAATCAAGCCTAAGAACTAAATATTTTATTAAATTATGAGAGAAAAAATATTTTGCCTTTTGATCAACAGAAAAGAGACTGGATGGACTGTGCATCTCTCCTCACAAGCTCATTTTCATTAGTCACAAATTAAACATGCCTGGCTAAGATCCAGTGGTTCATTCATCTTACTGGTAATTTAAGGTGAAGAGTGCGTTGCATTATGAGATTCAATACCCTGTGCAGTGTGCTCTGGCTGTATAGTACACAGAGTCACATATTTCATACTGCAGAAACACTATGTGTTAGTAAGCCATTGTGAACAGAGCCTTAGCAGCATATAAACTAGGTGAGCAAGCCTCTTCAGTGTAGCACTGGCCAGCAAGTCCTTTTTTATGATTGAATGACCCAAAATGCACCACAGCTCATTCTGAGTGTGGCTGCTTGAGGAAACATCTCTTCAAAAACACAACCACAAAGCCGTGACATTTCCCCTCGCTCAACAGAGAAAATTTGATTGCTGCTGGATGTTTTCAGCAGTCATTTGAAAGAAAAGGAGACGGTGATTGGAATTGGTATTCAAAAAACATTTCACCCCATCAGGGACGAGAGAGAGAGAGAGAGAGAGAGAGAGAGATTCATGTAGTGCAATATGATCAGATATTAATGTATGTTTATGTCCCTGATGTTAAATTTCCTCCTTGTATAAGGAAGTTTCAGTATAAGGAAAGTGGAATGAAGAATGATAGTTTGGAGCTCCAAAATCACTAAAAAAACATTTCTGAAGTATAGGGAAAAGTGATGTGACTTATGTGCATTATATTATATTATATTATATTAATAAAAATGGACAGTTAAAACATTTATAATGTAGCAAAAGATTTAAGAACATAATATATATAAATAGCATTTTAAAATATATGGAAATAGAAAATAATTTTCAAATTTGAATAATATTTCACAATATAACTGCTTTTATTGTATTACTGATCAAATAAATGCATCCTTGGTGAACATAAGATACATAAAACAGTGCTAATGTAAAAGTTACTGTATGAATATTAAATTACAAGTTAATTTATTTCTATCTAGTCTGTGTTCTGCAAATGTTGTTGACTTATGATAAATTGCTACATAAATTGCTACATAAATGTGTCTACATAAAACATGCAATTTTATTAAGTCCTCTGAAGCCATGGGAAAGTTTTGTGTGATATTTAATTGATTCACTGCAAATCTTTTCCTTTAGCCCTCATAACAAATATGGCAGCAATGACATTAATCACATTTGAACCAATTGGAGTTAATGGCATCAATGCACCACTGCAGTCTATTTGAGAGCTGCAGAGAATATTTAGACAGTAAGGATTTATATTACTGTCTGTTTAACTACTGTATGACCTAAGTATAGTGCACTAATCACTACTTTTAATGAGCTTCTTGTCATCTTGGGGCTAAGATATACTTCAGAATAACATAAGAGTGAGCAAATGACACATTACACACACACACACAAACACACACAATCAGATACTGAAATATGCCGTGAGAATAATGATTAAATACACTCTGCATCTCTCATTTTCCTCTTTCTCCCTCACAATCACGGCTGCCAATATTCTAATCACTCGTATTCATTTTCTGGGTTTGATTAAAGAAGGTGTGTGTGATCAAACTGCCCTCATTAGAGATGAGCGACTATGCCAAATGTCTCTGTGTGTGTGTCTCTCTGGAGCTCCTGCAGAGTGATCTATTAGTGCGGTGCATCCGTGCAAAACAACACACACACACACACACACACACACACACACACACACACACACACACTAGTTGATGATGGCCCTGTTTAACTCAATTTAACAGTGCTATTGCAATCCTGTTCCTTTCTTAAACACATACTGTATATATGCAAGTAGTGCTATATTAAGCTCCTATATTTGCTCTTATCATGTAAGCTTTTAAACTTTTAAGTGTCCTTTGCATTCTTGGAGATGAGATTAGTGAACAGCAAATGTGTGTGTGGTCATCTCAGAAACTGATGGTTTCATTTTGCAACCAATTACCGCTCTATATATGTTGAACGGTTTCTACTTCTTTTGTGTGTTTAGGCAGGCAATGCTGTGAGACTACCATCTCAGTGCATTGCACAACGTTTCAGTCCCTTTAGACTGTGAGTTGAGCTTAAGCGGCTGGGAACCGATTTAGCTTTTACTTGGGTCAGCAGCACCCAACAGACTCAATTAGATGTGAATCATGTTGTTGTTCTCACTGCTTTGCTGCCTCCAGTGGAGGGTCTAAATATGGCAGTGTACCTCAGTTGCAGTTGAGTATGTATTATTAAGGAGGGCTGTAATACCTGTAAAAGCTATCCGCTAGCAATCCCATTCATCTGAAAAGGCAGCTGGCGGTACACAGCACCATGGGACTTGACTGATGGCACAATGAGAACACACACAGCCCCAAAGCCTTTGGTACTGACTATCCTGAGCTGAGACATCAAATACAGCAGAAAAGAGAAATAAAAATCCATTTCACACTTAAGAGAACCTCTCAAAAAAAAAATATATATTTGAATGCAGTGTATGGGAAGCTGTCTATTAATTTCTAGATTTTTATTACTTGAAAGGCCATTTGATTACTTAAAACTGATTAAAATACATACGCATTAGCATTTAGTCGGAATTTATATTACAGAAGCATTACAAATGGCTTGTACATACTGTAAACCGGTTTTTATATTATTTTATTGCTTTGAGACAGACCATATTTCTATGGTGACATCCTATGCTTTTACATTATACCACATTATATGTATTTCAGAGGACTTTATCAGGGCACTGTAGTTAGTGGCTGTTTTCTTTCCATCTGTTCAGTGCTTCACTAATGGTGTAAACCCTCGTCTACTGATCAATACCGAGACAGAAACATCTCTGCCCTCGTGTGGGTTAAATTACAACACAATCCAACTGAGCCTCGGGGCACAAACACATCACAGGCAGATATTGGTGCGTGTAAAAGAGCTGAAGTGAATATTTAGAGAGGATGATGCTTTTATTTCATTCAGCTGCAGATTTGCAGCGTTTCAGACCATTAATCGTCTCGATGGCTCTTTTAGGAAGCTGCTGTTCGGTGGCGGTGACAGGCGTTGGTACACATCGGTTTAGCGACGCGGGACACCAAAGCATCTGACTGATATGCCTAAACTAATTCTGACTAGATTTATGAATAAATGACATCAAACTGCCAGCATCTGTGTTTGTGGTTATGCTCTGCTGCACTTTAAATGGTTTGGTGGAATGAAGAAAATAGGCATCTGATTTAGTGGTTTAAAAGGAGAAAATTATTTATCTAAATATATTTAATGTACTATAATATATATATATAATTAATATAAATATTTGATAATTTTGTAATAAATACAAAATAACAGGATTGCAAATGGTAATACTATAATTTTTGTAAAAAATAAAATAAAAATAAAAATCAAGACCAAAACCAGGTTAAAAAAAAAAATCAGTCCTCTCTGCCAGCTGGTCCAATAACACCCAACAAATCAAATTACCACTGCTTTACAAAACCCAATCAATGCTTATACACTGACAGACTTGTCACAGTCAGTGTTTTTATGGGTTTGAATATGTAATTATACACCTATGCATTCTTAAACAATTTATGTCTTCAACCCACTGCAATATAAAGCTGTTAAAATCAAGACCAAAACCAGATTAAAACCAAGCGCTGAGCCTGAAAATGAGTCCCCTCAACGGGCTCTAAAACATAAAACACCCAGCAAATCACTGTATTTATTACACTGCTGAACAAAACCCAATAAGACAAATCATAAAAAGTGGAAAGATGCATGTTGTTCATCTGAAAAAGAAAAAAAGAAATGTAAAAACTTTTGGTTTAACTTGAATTATTACAGAAATACATCTCTACTGTACAGTAAAATGTACTTCTAAAAATCATATTAATAATAACAATAACAATAATAAAATTCCATAATTGTTAAAGGTTACCATAATTTTTTATTAGACAATTGATAATAAAATATCTGGCACTGGTATGCTACAACACGTTAGTAAAATTATTTAAATATAAATATAAATATACTGTGATTCAATAAAAAAAACTATTGCTGACATTTACTATGGTACCATGGAATATATTAGTGGATATAAATAAACAAATAAAAAAAGAGGTTAAAGTTTATTTTAAGGTTTCCTTGTTATACTGTAGTGTAATTATACATTTAAGTACTTAGTAATAATAATTAACTACATCTACTTATGGTTAGGGTTAGGATTAGTATTTGACTTGGGTTCTACTGGCATGTAATTCTGCATAATTTATTGTTATTATAATAGTAAGTACATAAAACGTGTAACAAAGACACCTTAAAAATAAAGTGTTATCAAAAAAGACAACCCAGGTTTTATGAAAATTCTCAAAAACAAAATAAAAATAAATAATATAATTTAAAAAAATTATATATGTGTATGTATATAGATGTGTGTGTGTGTGTGTGTGTGTGTGTGTGTGTGTGTGTGTGTGTGTGTGTGTGTGTTTTCCCCACAGGACCCTATTATTGTTAACCTTTTCAGAAATAAATATATTAATTGGAAAACAGAAAGTGATATGATATTCAAAATATCTTTATTTAATCATAACAAGAGCAATAAGCTGGCCTTCTTGGCCTCTGACCATCAAAACATCTAAAGACAGAACTTGTGGCTTGGGCAAAATCAGAAGTGAAGGATTCTGAAACAGAACACCTGAGGAGAGAGAGCAATTACTCCATTCCCACTCTGATCCGGACATCAGGAGTCAAAGAAACGACAAAAGAAAGATTCAGATCTCCAACAGACTAGGAAAGGAACTGATGCAGTATCCTACAATTTATGCAGGTCAAACCAACTCAGAATTTCTTCCACCACTGAACCTGCTCACCCAAGAGACCCAATGCACACAATTTGTTTTTCAAATTCAATCTCTAGAACTGATGGGCCAGACTCGATTTGGGAAAACCCTCTGAAACAGGATGACACTGAAAAGGTTAAATGGGTCCAAAGCATTTTAACTTTAACTACTTTTTACTGCACTGCACTTGCAAACTCATGCATTCAAGCAAATATAAAGAACTGAGCTAAAACAAGCTTTTAAACTTTGTTGGTTATGTAATATTTGGAAAAGCACATACGTGCACAAGATTTCAGGAAACATTCCAGAATGACAGTTTAAGTCAAATCCAATATGACTAAGACTAAAAAGCATTCCAAAAAAATTAAAAAAAGGAAAAGAAAAGAAAAGAAAAACATATAATGCTTTAATAAACCCGCCCAAGCTATATAAAATAATAATGGATTTGTTTCGAATGGGCCTACAGAGAGAAAATGTATAAATTAATAAATGAACCAAAAATAAATGATTGCATTAATAAATAAAAAAAATGAAGCCATGCAGTAATTAATAAATGCATGAGTTAATACATTATTAAACAGATAAATGCAATGAATGAATGAATGAATGCATGCATTAATAAATTATAAATAAACAAAAAATAAATGCATGCAGTATTAAATTAATAAATAAATGCATGGATTAATAAATTAATGAATGGATAAATAAATGCATGCAATGCACGAATGAACAAAAAGAAAGAAAGAATGACATGCATTAATAAATATGATATAGATATATATATATATACACACACATATATATATATATATATATATATATATATATATATATATATATATATATATATATATATATATATATATATATATATATATATGTAATATAATATTAAAAAAATTAACAGGGTCCTTGTTTTAAAGCACTTGATTTAATTTCGGGTGACGTATCATGCTGAAAATATGGCATCAAGGTGGCATCATAGTGCGATCTGTGAATTTGGAAAATAAATCAATGGTGAAAGGAGCAATAAACACAGGGAGTTTGAAGATTCTGCAGAGAGGCGTTTCTGCAGGGTTTGGGCTCACTCCTGCATTTATATTAATGAGTTTGGAGTGTAGTTGGAATTGGCTGCATCCTCTGGCCTCTCTGCAGGACTCACAGATTAAATCGCTGCTCTTAGCAGATGACCTGCTGCTCCTGTGGCCGGCAGCACGAGAGCCAGCGGCATTCTGGGTTTCATTACGCACATCAGAAAAAGCCAGAGATTACAAAGACCTGCACTGCACCCCTGATCATATAACACTGGATACCACTACATATAACACTGGAGAAATCTCATGGAAAATGTTCTAATTTTACTTCATTATTGTAATTGAAAAAGACAATATTTTGAGTAAATAATGTTATAACTTACAATATACAGTATATATACATTTATAGGTTTAATCTACAGAAAATTTATTTAGATTTCAAAATAATGTCAATATTTCAAGATTTTATTTCTGCAGATTAAATTAAATTAAATTAAATTACTGTGTGTGGGTGTGTGTGTGTGTGTGTGTGTTGACACACAAAAATCCATGTGTAATAAATATTGTACCCGCATGTATGTTTTACTAATTGAAACAAATACATAAATATAAATACTTCTGCATTTAAAGTTTTGCTTGAAATGTGACATGCTCTTGGCAGGTTTTGTAAGATTCACTCAATAACTTTTTTTTCTATCAGTGTTTTATTCAGATAATTGCATTTGCATTGCATTGCATTGTCTGCAACAAAGTTCAACATTAAAACCTCTAGACATTCTTTGCAGTACACCACTTTAAACAACAAAAGCTTCATTGATTGTTGTGCAGGAAGGAAAGGTTGAAAGTGAGATTAAATAAATCAAGAGATGGTAAACAGGAGGATAACAGGACAGATGATCTGACCACATTGATCTTTCCTGGCCAGATACGAACACACACAAAATGAGCAGAGATTAACAGTAGACCTGAGGGCCAAGACAGGGCCCTGAAAGGCCAGTGTGTGTGTGTGTTTGAATTGATCTCAGAAACCACAGCGCTAAGTGGATGTCTGAGTGAAGCAATCTAATCTATGCATTCTATCAATCAAGCCCATTACAGTAAATGCATAATTGGCCAGGCAGTGATTATTGGAGATTAGTTTGAGGGAAACTGAGGTTAAAATGAAGACAAATAACCCCGAAGAACTCAAAAGAACATATATGGAGTCTCTTAGAGTCACCTGTCAACACACACTAACTGAAAACAGAAGATGTGTATTTAATGTAGTCCAGGCTCTAGTAACTGACTGTATGAGGCACATCTGAAACTGCTGTGTAATGCAGACACCTCTTGAAATATGTATTCATGAGACAAGTTGCTTGAGGCTGATGAACTACATTTCTTGGAGTTATTATAATAATTATTTAACAATTATTTTTTGGACATTTCGTCTTTCATTTGTATTTAGCTGTAGTGAAACTAGCATAAAGCAGAGCCTCAGCTTACATGCTTTAAACTACACTGCCTGAAGTCATCTTTTCTGATTGTCTTTTGAAGATTTTGAACAATACTTTGCCTAGTTCAATCCCATTTTCAGTGTTAAAGGTCAAACTGAGAACTAAAACCTCCTGTGGGGAATTTCAACTCTAAGCCTATGAAGCAAATGAAAACTCATCATGATAATATAAGTAAAATATTTGATTCAAATACTAACTTGCCAGCTAGTGATGTCATTTCATATTAAAATGAAAAATTATATATTTAATGTATTTTATTTTATTATTTTTTATTTATTTATTTTGACAGATATATTGAAAGTTTGGGATAACAAATTAGAATAATTTTCACATTTATGAGAACTGCAAGAATTATGTATAAACCAAAAATAAAAAGTATATATACAAATAAATAATTATTTTTTAACAAATAATCTCACTTATTAAAAAATAAATAAAGATACACAAATGCAAAAATAAAGTTTATGAACAACTTGCAAAGCAAATAAAGTATAAATAAATCATATGTGTGTGTGTGCATATATGTGGAAAGAAAAACAAGAAATTATTGAATGGAAACTTTATATAGCAATAAAATATATATATAAAAAAAATATAGAGGAATAGAGGAAACAAACAAATAAATAAAGTCTGAGAGGAAAAGGAATAAATTAAAAGAAATCAAATTCCATTCAGAATCAAAAACCATAAAAGACTTACATGTAACTATTTAAATATTATAAAAATACTTAATCTAAATATAATATTAAAATATAACACAATGTAATCAATCAAAACATAATGATACAATAAATAATAAAATATGTATATGAATAATTAACTAATTCAATATCAACCACAAACATTTTTTATGAAAAATCTCCTAACTGAACAATCACACTTAACACAAACAGAGACAGTCCAAAATATTTTTCAGGGAAGCTGATCCCATGCCAAAGGTGTACTGTACATACTGTAAACATCATTTTAAAATATCATAACATCCCTTTAAAAGAATCAATGTACTCTACATTGTAAGGATTCTATGAGAACGACCCTGAAAGTCCATCTGACTATGAGCTGAAAATCCGACGCGTCCTTGAGTGATACAGAAGCAGATCAAGCATCTCAACATCAGACAAGGACACACACAGGCAATTAATATGAATTTCATCATTCTCTCAGCCTCCATCAATAAAATTCATCATTTTTACACTCACGGCCTGTACAAACCACGTCATCTCCAATCTCTCTGAACCATCCGGATAAACAATACACACAGGACGCCATCCATCAACCGTGTGCTACTCATGTATGAATAGAGACTTAATCATGGATGCATCAAGCCACCAGCCGCTTAATATTCTGAATATTTAATAACTGCAAACCATCAGATTCAATCACAAATGACATCGATGCACTTCAAAGGTCTGAGATCACTGAAATGTGTCTGTGAACAAGACCGAAGCTGAAAAGTGTGTATGCAAACAAGTGTAATCTCTCTAAACACTGTGATCAGACAAGAGTGACACAGCTTCCATGTAAATCTGAAGATCTGCTCTGAATCCTAGCATGCCGCTGCTTACCTAACTAGTGAGCATTTTATATGTGCACACTACAGAGGCTAAGGCTGTTCAAAAGTATTAACTAAAACTACAATTAAAAGCATTACAAAATACATAATTGAATTTATAGATATTTTATAATATTTTCTAATACATTCATTTAAATTTATTTTTTGTATTTAATTGAAAATAAAAACTATTTAGACATGTTTTTTTAAAATTATAAAATGACAAAAACACAAAAATTTTAAACAGTAATTTCAATGGAAACTGAAAATAAAAAAATTAAAAATAACTAAAAATTAGTTTAAAAAAACTATAGCATAATGTCAGTAATGAACAATGAAGTGAAGAGAAATGATGATTATATATTTTATTTTATTTATATACAGGGTTATATACACAACCCTTGTTTGAATGTTAAATAAATTAAAATAATACTAGTAATAATAATAATAATAATAATAATTATTATTATTATTATTATTATAATGATAACGATAATAATAATAAATTCTTCTTATATAAATAAACACTTTTTTCTTTTGCTTTCAATATTGATTTTAGTTTTGTAAGTTTTTATACTGGTACACCTTATAAAGGTTCATTAAGAATCTGCAAGTCTGTTCTGCTAAGCAGGACTGCGTTTATTTGTTTAAAAAAAATACAGTAATAATTTTGTGAAATATTATAAGGCTCATGCAAATGAAATCATTTCAATCTTAATTACACCAGGCTGTATCGAGAGCCGTCTTTATGGAAGCATCTTCAGACGCACTGTGGTGCACAAACGCATTTAAAAGCAATTATAACTGACTAGTTTGTCTCACGGTTCAGCCCCACAGACTTCCCGCCACTAGAGAACCAACATTAAGTAGTGAAATTCAATATGAGGACAAAGTGGAAAAAGAGGTCAGATGGAGGTGTGAAATAATGGACAAATAAAGCATGAGACGTTCTGCATTCCTCTCATTTCTCGCCGCTACAATGTGAATCCATTCCTTCCTGCTTGATCCTTTCCCCCTCTCTCGCATACATTAGTGAAAGTCCCATCAGTCTGTGGGCCACACGCTCTCTTTCCGTGCCAGATAATAGATTGTCTCTGTCACAACACCAGCGGGCTCAAACTTGCACTGAATCTAAGGGGGGGTCGTCTCAAGGGCATCGGTGCTGTGTGTGTGCTAATATGAGACTGAAGCTGTGAGATCATGTTTGCTTTGAAACAAACATGATTTATTTGAATCCTCAAAGGTCACTGAACAACATCTGAGAGCTAATAATGGGAGTTATTGAGCTAAAATAACAAATATGTGCAGAAAATATTTATATATATATAAAAAAAAGACTCTGACAAATCAGCATATTGCACACTCAAGCTTTTGCAAAACAACAAATTTCATTCTGACTCGTGTATTTATGCAAATTACAGGAGTCTGTACAGGCTTTTAATTGGTTTAGCAAGAGAGTCAAGACGACAGTGAGGCCTTTTGAGAAGGAATTAGTCAATGAATATGATAAGGGTCACAAAAACATGGCATAAAATATTTGAAAGATATTCAGGACTTTTTTAGTTATTTCAAGTAAAAAAGATTTTATTTAGTACAGCTAGTGGGTTCCCAATTGAACCTTTGGTCCCAAAATCATGTTTAAAATAATACATTAAAACAATATCTTAATAAATAAATAGATTTTATAGATTAAAAATATCTAATAAAATCATTTTATTAATAATAACTATTATTTGTGATAATAATAATAATAATTCTTAGTATTTGTTTAATTTATGAATTATTATTATTATTATTATTATTATTATTATTATTATTATTAATAGTAATAATAAAATGTTAGATATTACATTATAGTTATTATTATTATTATCCTCATTGTCATCATTCATATTGTATCAATAATAATATCTAATAAAATAAATAATTATGTCAAATTATTATTATTATTATTATTGTAATTATTTTGCTTTAATTTATAAATAAAATATATAATAAAATAGAAGAATTATTTGTATTATTAAATGTTAGATATGTTTATAGTTATAACAATATGTATCATCAATAATAATGTTTTATTAAAGAGCCAGTAAGATGAAAATTCTAAGCTTCCTATCACTGTTTATAAGTCCTGTACAATAGGTTTAAATCCATCCAAGGTTAAAAGACATTGTCATTTTGTCAAAATATAATTTTAAAATTACCTCAATTCTCAGAGATCCCCAAATGGTTCGCGCGAAGCTCTTCAAAAGATTCAGTTTCCTTAAACCCCACCTTTCGGTAGCATACTGTGTTCTGATTGGTCAACTAACATAACCAGTTTGGATTGGTTGTTCCGCACACACCTCCACGGTAAACTATGCGTTAGCATCTGTTTGGGGTGAATTATGTCTTATTCCTCTCATCGCGAAGCAAACAGTAAAATAAAAAACTTGAACAGTCTCGCTGCTTTTTCTTCTGTGTGGGTGTATTCAAGCCGCGCGCTTCAGTTTGAATCTGAATAGTGCGTTCAGCGCGGGGGCGTGGTCACATTAGAAGGGAGACGTGAAAAACGGACATTGCGTTGTTTTCATATGGTTTACTTTATCACAGAATATCTGTTAGTAAAAAGTAGAAAGTAGACATGTCAAGCTTTCTATAGATATCTCTCTCATGTCTCTTTGTTGAGTATTCACGGAGTTACACTTCATTTTAATGACGTGTTTGTACATGACGATCAGCGCAGACAGGCTGCAGACAGCACACATACTGATAAGACGCTCGGGAGAAAACAGACACATAACTTCATAATCATACTTCCCGTTGTGATTCGAAGATGCTCGTTGTTCTAAATAAAGTTGGTAATGAACCATCTTTTATGGCCAAACGCTTTGAAAATCCCGCTGTACTCACCGAGATTAGAAAAGCAGTCATCAGTGAAATGTTGTGAACACAACAAGGATTTGTTGTACTGCTCTGGTATTGTGGTGAAAATGAATTTTAGCCATTGGTTCTTCTGATCTTCATTCTTTGGCAGTGAAAATAAAACACACCGTCTCCTCGACATGATGCTATCACACCAACCAGAGCGTCTGTGTGGGGGGTGGGGCAGGTCAGAGATCCGTTTCTCCCAGGACGGTAGGCGGAGATTATTATGCAAAGTGCTCCTAGTGACGTACATAGAGATGGGCAAAAGATTTGAAATCTATAACGACTCGTTTGAGCGACTCCTTACTTTAGAAGCCAATAACTTTATAAATCGTGTACTTTTTGGTTTAATTATTTGCACACTGTTTACACAGATGGACAGCTACATCATACACTGTAATACAGGTAATTTTTGATTTCCCATCTGTGTGGCTCTTTAAATATTGTTAATTCTATTATTCTAATATTATCATTAAATGAATAATAATGATATTGAATTATAAATGTAATGATAATTATTATTTTTATTATGATTAATAATAATAATAATAATAATAATAATAATAATAATAATAATAATAATAATAATAATAAAACAAAATGGTTGGTCAAAAAAATAAAATACTAATCTGTAAATGCAAGGCTTCTCTCACCCTAACAAACAAATTAATCACAAATTAGTCTTATTTAAAGTGGAAAGAATCTAACCTAGTGCTGCCAATCACGATTGGATGGGATTTAGCTAAATTAAACTGTAACAAATATGTTAGGATCTGTTTCAAATGCACACTCACAAATTCTCCCCAGATCACAGGCATGGAGAGAGTCTGCTTTAATTGAACATTCAAGATCCAAAACTGAATATTGCAGTAAGTTCCATCAGAACTATTTCAGCATTAGAGGGTTTCATGTGGTGGCGACGCAGTACAAACAGACAGAGGATTATTCTTTAATCTGATTATTAAAAGATTACATTTATTCCTCTGATCTGCAGCAGAAATGGTTATGAAATAATAAAAGCATTTAGAGATGCGGCTTCAGGAGATTAGCCAACAAACACATGAGCAGGGTACAAGCAAGTTTAAATCAAACATAATTTGAATGGATAATCATTGTAAGAAATCAGTGCACATGCATTGCATGCTCACTAAACAGAAAAACAAAGGCCTGTTGCTTTCTAACAGAATGAGATCAACTGTACCTATAAAATGAACCACAAATATGTCCCTTTTTCTTGGTTTATCCGAAAACAGCTCATGGAAGGAGCTCAGAATCCTAAGCAAAAATTTTGTATTTTTTTTTTTTTTTCAGACAGACAGATAGATATTCTAAAAAGCCAAAAACTTAAATAAAGTTAAAAGGCACCCAGATATAAATAATATAAATAACTCCAAATACAATTTAAAAAGTTAACAACACAAACAAAATAAAAGTTAAAACTTAGCTAAAAAAATAAAGGTCCAGTTACCAAGAGGGGTCAACTAGCTTGTTTCCTGCCAAATATTGCTCAATTCTGACTTGATAACACTCATTTCTGACTTCATATTGCTCAATTCTGAATTCAAATGTCATGATTTCGACTTCATATTGCTGAATTAGTGACTTTTTATCACTCAATTCTGACTTCATTTTGCAAAAGTTTCACTATATTTCTAAATTCTGAATTTATAATGCTCAATTTTGATTATTTTTCAAATCTCACAATTCTGAGAAGAAGAAAAAACACATCTGAAAACATATTTTTTTTCTCATACCGGAAACGAGCTAGCATTCAGTTTGTCAGAATGTAAATGTTGCTCATGTAGTTTCTGTGGTTTTGGATTTGTTTGCAGTTCCAGGAGACTCTTCGAGCGGCTCTTTACACACTGTTTACACACCAAACACTGATGCACAGAGGTGTACAAGAATAAACTTGCTTTCTGTTGCTCTTTTCTACACAAGAGAGTAGAGAAGAGAGAAGAGTACAGAATGCCAAAGAGACGATAAATATTCAAGTCGTGTCAGTGTAAACCTAAACCACAAACCTCAGCTGGGATGTACTTACAAAAAAAGAAGAAAGAAACATAAAAATTACATTAAAGGTCTAGGAGAGAGCCTTTTAATAAGTCCTAAATCAGAAGACGTAAGGCCTGAAATGCATTACAATGCATAAACAAACTGGTTATTTGAAATGGATGGGATGTGTCTGAAGAAAAGGTTAAGGTAAATCTAATTTAAGACAGCTAAGACACAGAGGAGAAGTAATTAGCTCTGATCTCTGAGCATCTGAGACCTGTAATGAGAGCAGAGTCGAATTCTCATTCACCTGCTGGGAACTTCAGTCCATCTGTCTTCCAGCTCTGTTTCTGAACATCAAAAAAACGTTTTACACTTATTACAGAAATACTTCCCCAAATGTGAAGCAAATTCATTTTGTTGCACTTCACAAGATGAATTGATGTTGATAAAAACATCCTTCTCTGATGCGGATAATTAAGAGTGATTCTAGCTGATATGGCTACAGGTTTCTTGTACAAATTTCATCAGGCAGGAGATCGATTTGTTTAAGGAAAACCTCCTTGGGGGGCCTTCAAACTTTCATGCTTTATTAATGACTTGAAGGTGCTCCTGTGAACCATCACATTCAGAGGACTGAGATGATTAGACCTAGAAAGAGGTTTTGACAAGAGCTTTTGATATTGATTTTGCTACATATTCATTAAATCTATATTGTAAATGTATATATAATGCAATCATTTTGTGCTATTCTCAAAAAAATAATAAATAGTTTAGTATTAAGGTAGAAAGTGCCAACAGAACATTTTGATTTGCTCAAGTGTGGAATGTTTAATACTGTGTATGCGCTTCGTAATGGGCAAAATTAGGTTTGCCTAAAAAAATTAGTCAACTAATAAGTTGGATGTAATTGAGCTTGTTCTTCTGTTCAATAAAAGCTAGACTGAGAGCTACGAAATGAATCACAGTACATGGTGGGAAAGCAAATTCAGCCGAGAGGTGCCACGCTCTTACGCCAGTGGAATTTTAACTTACAAACTGCCTGAAAGCCAAAGCACATCACAGTATACACTACAATTAAGCCTTTACTTCAAATAAATAAATAGACAAGAAAAAAATCTTGATGAATTAATTAGTTGACTAGTCGGCCAGGAATATATGACAATGGAATAGCCATATATGTTTTAAAGGTAAATGATTCGCAAGTCAAGTCTCATGATGTTAATATTTATATTTACATTTTTGTATTTAGCAGACGCTTTTATCCAAAGCGACTTACAGTGCATTCATGTGCATGCATTTATATATATATATATATATATATATATATATATATATATATATATATATATATATATATATATATATATATATATGTGTTGTCATGATGGTATGCAAATATATATTGCATTTTAAAAATACTGCATGCACACAGATAAACTTCTCTATATCCAACTTTTTTATAAAGAGAGAGCTGTCCAATAATATAATTTTTTTTAATAATAAATAACCATGCAGTTTAGGTAACAATAATTATGTATGCCTATAATTTGTATGACAATATGCATAGTAAGTCAAACTATAAAAGACAAAAAATACAATCCTAACATTAACCAGTTAAACAAAAATATGTTCCAAGAATATTTTTGCAAATGTTTTCAATTAAAGAAAACATTGTTTCTGTATGTTCCCTGAATGTTCAAAACAAGCAGTTTTTCAAATGTTTTTGTGAATGTTGAAGGAACATTCCGTCAGATCTTTGAATGTTCTCTAAACGCTCTGAAATGTTTTAAAAACACTAGACAAACTAACTAAAATGTTTAATATATAAACAATGTTTTGGAAACATTATTAAAGACCAGACGAACATACTAACATTACTTCAAGGAAAACTTGACAAAACATTATTAGAAGGTCTCTGCTTTTAAACCATCTTAGCTGGCTTTAAATGCATCTCTGTAAATCCATTTTATTAATAAACCTCTTTTACATCAAGCTTTCTTTTCTTAAATATTACCCACAATCACCAAAACAGGTTCATGTCTAATGCATCACCTCATTTGAAATCATACAGGCATGCTAAAAATTTTCACGAAGTGCACTGACCCTGAGACAGACTTTCCTGATTCATGTGTCTCAAAACTGTGTTTCCACGGCTACCGTGTACAAACTCTAATAACGAAGCTCATCTTCTCGCTGCTGTTGTTTTGCACATCTATGATCTTAGGGAATCTCTGAGGGTAACTGTCATCAGTAGCCTGCATGCATAGTTAATGAAATCACTGAGCCAGTTTATCAGCGTACAAAAGCGCACCAGAGACAGAATAAGGACGAGTAGCTCTTTAAAAATGCAAAATCCATGCTCGACATTACAGATTTAAAAAACACCTACAGTGTTCAATACCATACATGCCATGTGTGGTTCTCAACTGGTGGTCTTGACCCAAAAGTTGTCTTATTCTGATAAGAACAGGTAAACAATCATGCCGAGTTGGGATAGTGAACATGCTGTCAATGATGCCAATGCATTCAAATCTTGTATTTTCAAACTTAGTATTTTGGTGCAAATTCATGCCAAAGTACAGCGTGCTTGATTAAAACTATGCAGTGTAAAAGAAAACATGAGCTAGTCCATTATATACAGCTGTTGTGTTTGGTTCTTAATCTCAAAAGAAAAAATTAAGGTCCTGAAGATAAGCCATTCTGAAAGCCACTGCTTTGCAATGTGGCTGAATATTAGACCAGCCTGAAAATGAGCTGAATCTACACATTTGCACATATTTTCAGAACGGAAACCTGAATATTGGATAAAGTCAGGTTCAAAATTCTTGTTTCATTTTGTTGACGTGTGACCCTGGACCACAAAACTAGTCTTAAGTCGCTGGGGAGGCTATACTTTTAGCAATAGCCAAAAAAACATTGTATTGGGGCAAAATTATCTATTTTTCTTTTATGCCAAAAATCATTAGGATATTAAGTAAAGATCATGTTCCATGAAGATAATGTAAATATATAAAAACTTTATCCTTGATTAGTAATATTTCTAAGAATTAATTTGGACAAATTTAAAGGTGATTTTCTCAGCATTTAGATTTTTTCCAAATTTTCAAATAGATGTATCTCTGCCAAATATTGTCCTATTCTGATAAACCACACACCAATAGAAATGTATTTATTAAGCTTTCAGTTGATATATAAATCTCAATTTAGAAAAATTGAAACTTAAGACTGGTTTTGTGGTCCAGGGTCACATATGAAAGGTTTTCTCTAATCGCTACATAAATCATACTTTAAACAGCCTGGGAAAAAATGGTTTTAAGAATAAAATGTTATATAAATCAGGCAAAGGTATATATGAACAAACTCCTCTGTAAAAACAAGGAATAACACAGTAAAGTGTGGTGCATGTACAGTAAGTGCTGCTGAAGTGGATATTACAGATTTATTAAAGATATGCATTGTTTCTGAAATTAACACATGCATATACACTTAAATGTGTATTTTGTAGGTTTTCATTCAACTAATCTAATTTAAGATCGAAAACTGCATATAGATTGTCTTTCTCTATTCAAACTGACATAAACACAACTGAGACATTTCCAAAAATGGCCGCCAAGTGAACTAACTTGCTTCAAAAGGAACTTTCCCACATACAAGTGTAGCCTACACAAACACAAACATAAAAACAAGCTGCTCTCATTTTCTTTTGCAGACACAGAGAGATTAGCAGACACAGCTTTCCTACCTGACGGTCTGTTTATCATCCTTCTGAAACAGGAAGTGACATCACAAAAAAAAAAAGAGAAATAAAAGCTACAGGTGGTTTTAGGGGGCGGGACATTTTTATTGTAGAGAGCATCTGATTGGTCAAGGTAAGGTTTACATACTTTTCTCCCATTTTCCTGCAAGACTAAAAGTTGAAAGTTTTAGATCTGCAGTTTTTTTTTCTTTAAAACTTACAGATATGGTCTAAAAGCCACAAAACTCCCATTCTGAGTTCATGGGGTTTTAAAGTTGAAAAAGTTCAAACTTTTTGTTCATTCTGGCATTTACTGGACCATCTGTCGGAGACTTTAATAAAAGCGGGAGACTGGGATGATTTGAGAACACTGTAATACCAACGTGATTCTCTCGGGACAATCTGGCCTGTGAATGAAGACTATTTTAGACCAGCTCTGTGTGTGTGTGTGTGTGTGTGTGTGTGTGTGTGTGTGTGAGAGAGATTGGGAGATGGTTGGTTGATATTTGCACATTGTCACTCTAAAAACTCACACCTGCCTCAAACTGTCACCTTTTGGAGGATGAAACCCCCTGGAGTCCAACTGTGTGTGAGACAGAGGAAAGTGGCGTTTTCTGTCAGCTAACGTGTGTCCTCACTTCAGGTGACTCAGTGACAAAACACAACACATCTCTCTTACTCATCTTTTGTCCTTTTGACAACTGATTTATAGTCTTTCACACATTTTTGGTTTTGTTTTGTTGTTTACTTCATAGGCTCTCACACCTGTTTCTCAAAAATGTCTTTCCACACTGTAAACAGCATGAGGAATTCTAACCAAAAAATTAAGAAAAAAAAATCCTTCGGGTAATTGGTTAAATATATATATTTTTTAAGTAAAATTGAAAATATGCTAACTGAATATTAATGCCTGTAATTAAGAATTATATATATATATATATATATATATATATATATATATATATATATATATATATATATAAAACAAAAAATAAATGCAGTCTCCTCCTTCTTTTAACTGTTGTTTCACTGACTTCCATTTTGTTATTTCAGAATCGATTATAAATCCGCCTATACTTTTTGGCCCCTAATTTAATCTCCAAGGTTACATGTCTCAGCACGAGCGGTGAAGCAATTTTATGGAAAGAAGAGCATGGGGAGTCACACACACACGCCCACACACACACACACACACACATCTATAAATCATCCTCTTTGTTGCCTTCACTTTGACATTTTGGTTTGTTTTATGAGGTGAGAAATGGGAAACCATCAAAACGCTTTGGCTCTCACACAGACGTCTGTTCTCAGCAGTAAACCTCCACTCTTCCACCTTCAAACACAGGAAGAGAAAGAGAGATAGATTCACGGCTGTCCGAGCCCTGGAGACAAGCAGTGTGTGGAAGTGTGTAGAGATGTGTGTTTGTGTGTGTGTGAGAGATGGGAGTCTATTCTGTCTAATGTGTTCTTCAATCTTCCTCTGAGAGGTCTTTTAAGTTGACCAGAAAGAATTTTTTAAAAAATGCCCGTGTTTAACCTCAAAAAAAGCCACTTTGGTTTGTTCCATAAGCGATGAAATGGAATGAACCCTATATAAATGTCTTCCTGTGCACCCTCTGATGCTGCTCATGTCAGAAGTGATTTTGCATTTCTAAGGCATTTTATTGAGCTAATTCATATTTATAGAATTGTTATGATCCATTTCTGTTGACAACTTATTGAACATAGACCTGAAAATACAATTTCCAATCTAAACCATTACAAATAAATCTTTAATAGTTTGGAGCACAGGTTTAAATTTTGGTCTGTTTTTAAAGACCACACCTGGCAGATCATTGCTGTGACAAAGTGACAAAAAAATAAAAAATAAATAAAGAGAGAGTAATAGAAGTTTAAGTTTATTATTATGAAAAATGAAAAAAACAATTTAACATTTTTGTATGAAATATATATTTTCCAAAGCATGCTGCAAGAACATCAAAGCCATAAATCTAAATAAGTTGTGTTACAAATCTACGGTTGATATATCTAAAAATTAGCTTTCAGAAAGGTTTTTTTTTTTTTTTTTAGGTGCATTGCCAAACATTTCCACTAGAAATCTGCTTTCCATTCATTTCCAATGTGGTCATTTTTGACTGTGAACTGTACAAGAGTGACTATTTTTTCAGGACCATTTCACCTTTTTGTATTTAAATCAAAACTGCATTATATTTTCCTTTTCCTCACTTTTCTTAATTGATCACTTTAATTGTTTTTGAAGCAGTGTTTTTTAGCGTGTTGCTGTGTGGTTGGCCAAGTCTCTTCGAAATTTCTGGTACCTAGAAATGATTAGATATTCCTCCTAAGGGTTACAGGTTTGTTCAAAAACTCAAAGTATGAGAAGTACTGAAATGTATTGATTATAAATAGCCAAATATGCTCCTCCTCATGATTTATAGTAGTCCAGTCCCAATGGATAAAAATGCATGGATTATTTCTTGCTGAATATGGTTTCACTCATAAGTATGTCACGTTGGGGATGTGAAATGCATTGTGAATGCCGTTCTCTTTGGTCTTTAACGCAGTAAAATTCCTCCTCGTCAGTGAATCTCAAAGGGCTGTTTGGATGTGTGGGAGAATGCTGGGTAATCAGAAGAGGATAGTTCAACAGCATGCAGCTTTTGCCATGTTACATCACCATTAGAGCGATGAAAGACAGGAGAGGATGGAAAGAGAGAGAATAGTGCAAACAGAACAAACAGATCAAAGAGAAAGAAACACAAAAGTGCCAATTATCCACGAGGGGCTGCCTGAAATTAATTATTCAAAAATCAAACACATTTAAAAAGACGTCATGCATTATTCAAAACAAACAAACTAAATGTCATGTGTAGGGATCTGACTTTTCTGAGGGCATGAATTATAGATGGTTTTGTCCATAAGTAACCTTTAGTACGCATGAAATATTAATGCATGTATTCACACGCGCAGCAGGAGATTGAGAGTTTCTCATGCGAGCGTACTCTCGTATTGACACGGACATAAAAACAACCTGAGAGATGAACCGCAGAAAGAAACCACAACACCCGATTATGGTTTGATATTTGAAATGAAGTAGGTATAAGTGCATGGCATGCCATAAAATGTGTTTGACGGCTGAAAATTGACTTTTGACACACAACTTGAACTGCTCTTGCTCTATTACTCCAAAGTAAAGAGTGTCTATGCTGAGTGTTCGATACACTAGTGTGCAGTCCAATAAATTCTCCTTCATATTTTTCAAACCAACCACTGGGTCAAAACAACCCAATAACTAGGTTTGTCGTATTCATACGACTGTTGCCAAATCGTACATATTTTACGAGTTGCACAATTCGTATGAATTTGTACGAATGACCTACACCTAACCCCGCCCCTAAACCAAACCGTCACTGGGGTTTAGACAAATCGTACGAGTGAGGTCGTACAAATTCGTACGAATAAGCCACCTCATAAAATACGTACGAATTGGCCGTGAGATAGCGTTGTTTGTCCATATTTTACCCAGCGCTGGGTTTGGCAGTTCTGTACAGCTCCGAAACATTTTTTTATTTAAAAAAATGCAAGAATGATCTATTCATATCAAAAAGTGCAAACAATGTTGACTCCTACCTATATATTAAATATAATCCAGCTGAAAACATACAGACAATAATAAAGCTTTCTGTCTCAGTAGAGTTGTTATGCTGTGTGTAAATCTGATCGCCAGCACACATCCAGAGGGGGAATGTGTTTAGTCTCTTGTGAGGTGTGGGTGGGCGTTTTGTTGTGCCTTGCAGTTTATGACATGAGTTATGTATGCACGCTGCCATTTGCATGCATATATATACATAAATGCTGTTATGTGTGTGCATGTTTGGCTCATGCTGTTCTGTTCGAATGTGAATCAATGAACCATTTCTCACCATTTTTTGCCCCATAAACAAATCCAACATGAAGTGACTCTTTAATATCAAAGGCTGCGGCCGCCTGAGGCCCAAACCGCACTGTGCATTTTCACATGCCTTCATCGGCTGCTTCTCCTGGCTCTCCATCCTCATGAAAAATTCATCCCTCTTTCTTCCGCCCCGCTGGAGGGGCAAGAAGAGAGTGAGAGAGCAACAGAGGAGGTGGAGAAATGAGCAAGTCACAAATCACATATTATTCCAGAAACGATCCGAATATTTCACTCAGCCCCGCCCCCTTTTAAATATTTTACAATGGCTGCTCTAAAATACTGCTACAGAAACCTGTAAAAAATGAGTATAACATATTCAAGAGATTTCCATCAACCTTAGAGCATTTGACATATTTTGACATCACTGAATACTATATATAATTTTTATTTTTTATTTTCCTTTTCTTATTATCCTTTAAAATAATCATCTTACAAAATATTCAAGAGAAATGTCAAAATATTTATTCAAATGTGCATAGATTTAATTTATTATCACCTTGTTGTTTAAAAAATATTCAAGAAAATAGCTCACACACACACAAATATTTATAACAATACGAAAATTGTAAAGTTGAATAATTGAAAACTTAAACAAAACAGGGAGATGAAAATTGCACCATATATGATTTGTTTTACAATATATATTAAACAGTTATTTTTATACATTCAGGTAATATGTTTAGTTCATTTTGCACACCATTTGTCAAAATTATTTGTCTTTTAAAAAAATATAAACAGAAAAAAAATATTTCATGACATAAGCATTACACTGTATTAATGGTGTAAACAACAACTTTTTGAATGGTCATTTATGTATTAATCTAATGTGTTTATTTTGATTTTTCCTGATTTTTTTCTCCTTGCAGACAGTGAAGCAGAGTTTTTTTGGCCCAGAATCACATGGTTCCAAATGTGTGGCTCCAGCACCAACAAAAGGTTGTAGAGGAACACACAGTCCTGCCCAGACTGTTAAGTATGCAGCAGAAACGCTCTGGTTGGGTTGTGTAGTGTTGGACAGCTTTGGCATTGGCACCAGATTTGTAGCTCAGGCCTGTAGGGGTTTAATTCTTTGCAAGACTGAATTCAAATCCAGCTCTGTCCTTCCCCCCTGCTCTGATACGCTCAGTTCATTTGATAAAAACACACGCCTCTCACCTACTGAACAAACATCTGTGTAACAGACACCAGGTTATACTTAATAAATCAGCTGCTTCATGTGCATGCGCTCGCTGCTGTGCAGAAACAGTACATTAGCACTTTAGTTAACCAACTCCCAGTTCAGTTCCTCAGACATCTGTCTTTACCAGCCATGACAAGGTTTGAATTTAGACAGTGTAATGTCTTTAAGTTATCATTCAGCTTTTCTGAGAAGTTTGTAGCTTCATGTATGTTTCCTTTCAGATTGTACAGTTAATTTAAGGCAAACGTTTGAATACTGGCAAAACAATTTGTGAATAAAGCAGATTTTATGTCCTGTGTATATTTTATATTTCTTCTCTGCGCAAATTATTCAGTCAAATGACTGTTTGATGCACATCTAAGAAATTACTGATTAAATGTTTAAAAATTTGCATGAAAACATTTGAATGCTTTTTATTTATGCAATTCATTACATATAATGTAAAATGTTCATAATAAATAAATAAATAACAAAAAGCTTGAAAATGTAACAAAAAAAGTTACAAAAAGTATTTGCTTAATATATACATAATTTATTTGTATGCATTTGAGTAATATCATTTTTGAATAATATTTGTTAAATTTATTTTGTTGGATTTTTACAGAAAATAAAGTCCATATGAAGAAGAAAATATCAGCTTCCGTAAACAGCTTCTTTGGTTAAATATATATATATATATATATATATATATATATATATATATATATATATATATATATATATATATATATATATATATATATATATATATATATATATTAGTCCTGCTGTTTTCATACAACATTTTTTGTTATATCTCAAAAATTGCATAATTATGCAAATCACTGCATGTTATGTAACATATATATCAGAGCTTACATATTTAACAAAACTGATTCAGTGAGAAAAGAATGAAGAAAAATAAAACTAAACTGTAACAGGGAGATGATTTTCATTATATTTATTCAAGTGATATTTTAAATGTATTTTTATTTATTTAGCTGTTTTGTTTAAGGAAAAATGTCCATATAATAAAGAAATATATATTTTATGACATGACATATAAGAATTAAAATGAACAATTATAGAGTAAACACCTTCTTTAGTTAAAATTATTTGCATTAGACCTGCTGATTCTGGACAGAATGTGCAGTATTGTATCTAAAAAAATTATGGATGGAAGCAAAGCTGTAGATTTATGTGATTAATTACATAAAAGAAAACATTTGTAAAAAAAAAAACTTGAATATCTAACAAATCAAAATTTATACGAGAAGAAAAGAATGACAATACAATTAAACTCAACCATAATAATAATAAAAAATATATATATATATATATATATATATATATATATATATATATATATATATATATATATATATATATATATATATATATATATATATATATATATAATTTTTTAATACTATATAAATAATTTCTTTGTATATATTAATGTAATATTTTCGGATCATTTTGAAAGATATTTATGAAGCGTATTTAGTTTCAAGAAAAAAAAAATTCTGTTGATTTATGCAATTAATTGCATGTTAATTAATTTGATTAGTACAAATAGATTGACAGCCCTAATTTTAACCTAGAGTCTTATTGGAAACATTAATGGTTATGTTATTGGTCATTTGATGTTGAAATGAGCCATTTTGTCTCAGAACCCGAAACATCCTCGAGAGAGAGAGAGAGAGAGAGAGAGGGAGAGAGAGAGAGAAAGAGAGAGAGAGAGAGAGATCCGAACCAATTACTGTTTAACACAAGGTCACACTCCAGGAGTGTGTAAATGACAACAGCGCTGTAAAGCTATTTCAACACTTATTATCAGCTCTGGACAGCTGTGCGATTTAATTGCATCTGTGTGTGATAAATGTGCCATCAAGGGCTGTTGTTTGATGTTTTTCTTACCTGATGCCCAGAACAATACGAAGCTGTAATCACACGCGTGTTCACAGCTCCAGTGTTGTGAATCCACTGCTCTTTAATGTCGCGTCTGATTTAGACGTGTTACTGCAACGAGACAGATGCTTAAAGCCAAACTGTCTGTGTTAATGAATCTTGTTGCATGACTTTCAGAGGGATCATATCTTGTGGTAGGATGTAATAAGATAGATCTTATTGCTGACTAAAGTTTGCACGTAGATTCTGTATTCTTTTTGGTGTTTTGTAAGGAACCACCTGCTTTTGATCATTTCCTTTTATTTTTAGCTAAGTCAGTAGAGTTGTGATGTTGGTGACACCAAGTTGATTCAAAATTGTAGCAAAAATGCCTAGAAGAGGGAAGTTACAGTAGTTCCTCTGAGCACAGATCATACTAACTTTGATCATTGGTCATATAATGAAGAAATCAAATGTTTTTTTTTTTTTGATTTGTTCAAATGTTTGAAATCAGCAAGATTATTACTCTTATTCAGCAAATATGTATTAAACTGATCAGAAGTGCTACTCAAGACATTTATAGTGTTACAAAAGATTTCTATTTCTAATAAATGCTGTTCTTATTAACTCTGTTCATCAAATAATCCAGGGGAAAATGAGGGAAGAAAATGTAGGTTTCCATAAAAACATAAAATTGTTGAATTTAATATTGATGATGATAAATGTGTCTTGAGCAGCAAATCAGGATATTAGACTGATTTCTGAAGATCATGTGAAACTGATGCCTGGAGTAATCATGCTTTATATCGCAGGAATAAAATATATTTTAAAATATATTCAAATAAAAACCTGTTATTTTAAATTGTAAAAAATATTTCACAATTGCACTATTTGTATTGCCTTTTTGAATAATATGAATAAATGATGCACTCACTGCAGTTTCATTGTGAAACTTATCCTCAGTTCACTTAAAGTTCATTATTCTGGCATCCAGAATCTCTGAATGGCTTCAGTGTAGCAAATGTGTTTTCATGCCAGACGTCTCCGGCTGTTGTTTTGCAGGCTGCCCACTCATGGTGCTAATTGGCTAATGGCTACATTATCATATAGCCTGCAAGGCCTCAGTGACAGCAGCGAAAAAGCAAAATCATCTCAGAAGAAGGGGCAAGCTATTTTATTTTTGATGACATTTTATACAGACTAATAGTTTTGCTTTGAAATGTGGTTTTATTATCAAAGTTCGGGAGAAGCACGATCAGATAATCATCCAATTTGGCACAGGTGCATCTCGTTTAGCTAATCATCTTAAATAGCACACAAGCGTATATATATCCAGTCTTCCTACCTCCTGTCCCACAACAGTTTTTTGCATCCCTCCTCCACCCCAACTCCTCACTTCTAATCTATTTATCCAAAATTGGGGATAGGGGGAATTATTTGGGTTCGGGCTATGCTCCGGGCCCGGACCCCTCCCCCAGGACAGCACGCCAAAATATACCTACTATTCGCCTTCAGATTAGATGTAAGGGTGAAGTCGTGAAACAACTAAGGGACCATTCAGAATAAGACCAAGAAAGTAAATAGAGACAAATTAGATTTGAAGAAATTTAGCATAATTGGCTCTCCAATGGATCCTCTGCAGTGAATGGGTGCCGTCAGCATGAGAGTCCAAACTGCTGATAAAAACATCACAATAATCCACAAGTAATCCACACCCCTCTTGTCCCTCAGTTAACGCCTTGTGTAGTGAAAAACTGCTTGTTTATAAGAAACAAATCCATCAAGAAGGCATTTTTAACTGCTTCTGGCTAAAATACGAGTCCTCTATCCATTATACTGCTTACTCCAGTAAAAAAAAAAAAAATCTAATCTGAATCAATAGTGGAATGTGCAAAAACACTATTTATAAGCAAAAACAGTTTTATACACACGTCAGTGGATTTTGATGTTAAATTATTATTTTTTTTTTCACTTGAGGAATTATTTTAATTGATTATAGACAGGTATTTTGGCTGGTAGCGATGGCTTAAAGTTAAAAAGACTGTAATGTTGAATTTGATTCTTGCAAACATGAAGCATTTTGCTTCACAAAATGTTAATCGATGGACTGAAGTGGTGTGGACTATTGTGATGTTTTTATCAGCTGTTTAAACTCTCATTCGGACGGCACCCATTCACTGAAGAGGATCCATTGGTGAGCAAGTGATGTGATACAACATTCTCCAAATCTGTTCTGTTGAAGAAACAAACTTATCTATACATCTTAAGGAAATTTTCAGCTAATTTTGATTTCATTTTAGATGGCCTATTCTTTTAATATAAATGCAAAAATGCAACAGTTTTGTGAGAAGATTCAGTTTAGAGATTTGCTTGATTCACTCAGTTTAAACACAATACAAGTAAATGATAAAAGTAAAAAACAGCCACATATTCGTAAACTTCTTTTTTTGAGTCCACTGTAGTTTTTACCTAAGCACTTCTACTTTATTTGGCATGATTTCTCTTTATTTTTGTCTTCTTTCTCTCTTTCTCACATTTTTGAGTGCAGTACTTGGACACATTAAAAGCACACACACACACACACTCGGGTCCATCTGTTTTGTCCGGCAGTGCCAGATCTCCCCTCCTCTCTCCATCTTTTTATTTCTCTTTTTCTTTCTGTTCCTCTGTAAACTACACATATCATGATCTGATCTCCCAATATCACTGCGCTCTTTCATGCATCCGTGACCTCTGACCTCTCTTTATCATTGCCCGTGAAGGTTTGCCCTGTGGAGTAGAT
Organism: Carassius auratus; assembly: GCF_003368295.1. Taxonomy (NCBI): domain Eukaryota; kingdom Metazoa; phylum Chordata; class Actinopteri; order Cypriniformes; family Cyprinidae; genus Carassius; species Carassius auratus. The sequence continues at coordinate 22,993,927 of NC_039263.1, read as the reverse complement.
TGAGGTTACAACTTCCACCATCATTTTGCCCTTCATTTAGTCTCTGGACCACCGCCTGGAGCCTCTCTCTCTCTCACACACACACACACACACATACGCTTCACAGCCAGAAAGTGTTTCTGAATGTGTGTTTGTGTTTATTTGAGTTGGTCGTGACTTTTTTTTTTTTTTTTGAGCCTATCTGATATGTGATCGTTGGCATCTATGAGGTTTAAACCAGACATCCCACTGTGATGATGTAAGAGAGTGACTCATGCATGAAAAACCCTAGAAACACAGGTGGTGATGTGTGTGCGTGTGTGAGCATGCATTAAAGGTGGGGTGTGGTTGTTATGCCTCTAGTGGCACAAAATGGAAAAGCAAAAAATTGTGTTTCCAAACAGGTTTCCTAAAGTTAAAACCTGCCATGTTTGCAGCGATTACTTTTGAAGATGAAACAATCATCAATTTGGTCAAATTAAATCTTTGAAATATTCGCAATGCTACTTTTAATTCAGGTTTTAGTCATTTTTTGTTACATGCATTTGTCATTTCTATCAGTTTTTGTTGTATATTTATTTTGCTTTTATTTGTATCTATTTCAGTTTCGTTATTCAAGTCATTATTCAAATGAAAAAATTATCCATATGTATGTGTGTGTGTGTGTGTGTGTGTGTGTGTGTGTGTGTGTGTGTGTGTGTGTGTGTGTGTGTGATCCTGGACCACAAAATCAGTACATTGTATGGGTCAAAATGATAGATTTTTCTTTTATGCCAAGAATCATTAGGATATTAAGTCAAGAAAGTTATGTTGCTTAATATATGTGTGGACACCATCACATCATACTTTTTTATAGATTAATTGATGAATAAAACGTTTATAAAGAACAGCATCTACTTTAAAATGTCAATTTTGAAACATTCTAAATATCTTTACTGACCCCAAACTTTAGAATGACAGTGTGTGTATATACAAAAAACATTTAAAACACATTAGGTATAGTCTTTAGTGAACCCCTGAGCTCCAAAACTAGGTAGCATTAGTGTTTGCTGCTCCATAATGTTGCTATTTATAAGAAATATTGCAGAAATGAACTACACTTCATCTGTACCCCATAGTATCTGTTTCCTAAAGCCATTAAAGAATCCTTTATGTGTATGTCAGAGAGAGAGGCTCTGTCTCTTATGTGTGCTCTGTAGTCATTAAGATCTCACACAGAGTTTAGCTGTTAAATTTACAGCATGAGTCTCATAAACCATTGGAAAAACACCTCTGACACTGACTAGCGACGTCAGCAAGAAGGGAAGTTACACAAACATCTCCTGGGAACAAATTAGGAGCTTGAGTCAAAGGATGTTTACTGTAAGAGGTAAAAAACCAGTGAGACCTCACAAAACATATGGACAGATTACGATCAATAACACCAGTGCATCTACTGGAGGGAAAAAGAGAAAGGGCAAATGATGGAAGAGAGAATGAGAGCGTGTTAAATTGCACATTGTTACCTTTGTGTCATCGTGCAGCTCATGGGTTGACGAGAGACATTTTGTAGAAGCATTTTGTCAAAGCAAATTCCCACCCTCCGTTATCTCCCACTGAATATTCTCTTTTTAAATAAACCGCATGGTTTAAATAAAAACGGAATACAGCATAAACCTCATTTATGTTAATTGGTTGAAGTAGGGCTCTAGATATTTCACTTCTCTCCAGGTATCTCTCTCTCTCTCTCACACACACACACACACACACACACACTTTTAACTGGGTCAGCTTGTGATGTCTGCTGGGAGAGTTAAACGAATCCGCTGTTGTTTTCTTTTCACTTGAAAGTGAAAATAGGGCAGAATGAATGAGCGAGAGAATAAATGTATGTGTGTGTGTGTGTGTTTATTTGTTTTGTGATACTAGTTGGGTTTACTCACTGTATTGCAGGACTTCTAAACCAGCAAGAGTTAGAATTAATTAAATAATTTGAATACAGTACATGATTATCATATACTGTCTTTTATAAATTAATATTTGTTTAATTGTTAATTATATTTGGTTGTTTATATATATATATATATATATATATATATATATATATATATATATATATATATATATATATATATATATATATATATATATATATATATAAATTTAAATATGTACATTTTATAAATTCTTCTGCATAAACTTCCATTTGCAGTCATGTTTCCTGTTTTATTTCAGTGGCTGAATGCTCATTAAGGTGAAAAGGCACTTCCTGGGGGGACAGGAAGTCAGCAGCAGGTGGCATGAAATAACAACGAGTTGTCAAGTGACAGTATGATGAGAACACACACACACACACACACACACACACTCAGCTGCCACCTAAGCGTCTGTGTCTGTCGGTCTCATCTGCTCGCTCTTTCTCTGTCTAGAAGCAGCTGAAGATAAAAAGAGATAGAGACTCATGTATAATTCATGCTACTGGAGATTCATCTGCTATGGAGACAGAAAGGCACATGAACTTATGAGTGAATGTGTGGAGCGAAGGGCACATATGAGTGTGTGTGTGTGTGTGTGTGTGTACACGCACGTGTGTGTGTGTGAGAGATAAACAGCCCTGCAGCACTGCATGGTGTCAGAGCTCAATGGAGCATTAGCACAAAGACACCTTACATAAACATTTGCTAATGATGATATTTTAAGTTAGGCCCGGTTTCACAGACATGGCATAAGCCTAGTCCCAGACTAAACTGTCCACTTGAGCTGTCTTAACTCAAAGCGACTTGCACAGACATATCTTAAAATAGTCAATTAGCCTGTTCTGGATTAAACAATGTTGCTTGTAAAAGGGAGGATTATGGCTAGTCTATGACTAAACTGAAACTTTTTAACTCCTTCTTAGTACTGTTTGTGAGGGAGCATGGACTATTTGGAATATCTACATGAAAACCAACATGCACAACAGAGGCCAGTCAGAGTACTTGTAGTGATCCATTACATTACTTTGATGACATAGCTTTTTTTTGTATGTACAAAGAAAATGCATTGGAGATAATATCTCTGCTTGAGCCTAGACTTTCCTGTCTGTCTCTAAGAGGAAGGCCTTTACCCAGTTCTCTCCAAGTTCTGCTCACATTGAGGTTTTTGGCATCTGGGACCTTTGTGAAACTGGTGATTTGTGTGGTGTCAGTGAAGCAACTGTGTGTGGTACAGCACGGTTCGCTATGGTTCACTTTTGGTTTTTTTTCCACTGGGCACAGCATCTGCCTGGTACCTGGTACTTTTTTTAGTACCACTTTGGTTGAGGTTGCAAGTGAACCGTACCATTACCAAAATGTGATGTGTAAACTCTGCAGATCACTGATTGGCCAGAGAGAATCTTCATCACTGAACTTGCCACACAAACACAACAGGACCGCTAGATTTAAATCAGCACAGTCAGCGAAGGATCAAACGCATCTGTTTTGAACGAGCGCACCTTTTTAACAACCCAAAAATGGCTGTTTCGTTGTCTGGTGAGAAACTATAGATGTTCCTCTCACTGACAGCTCGATGGGGCGCCATGGAAGGAAAACTCATGGTTTTTCATTAGTCACGGCAGTAGAGGCAGCGCAACAATGACGACATGTGAATAAACCCGCCCACTCTAAAGTGATAATAAACTGCAGTGGAAACACAAACCAAGTGGGTGGAGCCGTGCCGTATAATACTGAGCTGAGTACGTAGTACTACGCAGTGGAAAGTACCAAAAGTCTGCAGAGCCATTTGTGAACTGAGGAGTCTTTACATAATGTTTCCTGAGGCTGCCGACCAAACCATCTATAAAGTACAATTCTATGAACATGGGTACTTCCCAGGTGTAATTGGCTGTATAGATGAATGTCATGTTCCCATCAGGTGTCCATTATGCTGAGGAGTACAGGAACCATAAGAACTGGTTTTCTATCAACATTCAAGATGCACACCTAATTTAGAGTTTGCAAACAATGTTGCGAGTTGGAAAGGTTAAACTCTAGATTCAATGATTTTTCTATTTTTCTATTCGATTTTTCTATTCTAATTTTTTTATTTAATTATATTCATTATTATTTATTTTTTACACATCATATTGTTCACCGTGGCCGGTAATCACAATTGTCTTCTTACTGTATCTTTTTTGGATCATACCTCTTTCTTTCAACTTCGAATAGATTTCATGTTCTTCCTTCAGATATTGCATTTTTTGCTCATGAATTTAACTTTTCATGGATGGTCATCTTGCTTATTTTCTGCTGAAAGGTGGTGGCAGCATCTTTTCTCAGGGATGCTAGAACAGATATGGAGGGCACATACTCACTGTGCTCTGGCTTTTCCAACCTGTTCAGATTCATTTCTTCTGTGGGTGGGGGGGAGGGGGGCCGAAGAACAAATAAACTTACATGCTCCTTAGAATGAAAGAAGAATTAAGATTGACAGAGTGTAATATATGTACCAATGGAAGTAAAACCAATTTCTTTCTTACATACCATTTGTGCTCAGTTCTTCATCTGAACTGTTCATGTGATCATCTGGTTTACCATCCAGAGGTTCCTGGTGCTATATTATTCCAGACATCAAGTCACTCAATTAATCAGTTTTGTCTTTATTTGGTGGTCCACCAACAGTAGTAAATCGCTGTCTTCTGATCTCTGCGTTCTGTCTTTTTAAAGCCAGTTTCAAATGTATGTCATATGTATTTTTATTTATTTATTTATTTACATAATTGTAATATACATACACTTTTATATATATTTACAAATATGTATATTTGAAATATTTTTGCCTGATTGTTAAAGTTTGATATTTTTATGCAGTATATAATATTTAATATATATAATACATAACATTTATATATACATACATTATCTACATGCACATTCATATATTAATTCTTAATATACTATTTTTTAATATTTTATATAAATATCTTTTTGTATTGTTTTTCTATTTCTATTTCAGATATATTTATTCAAATATATCATTTTTATTTATACAATTTCATAACATACGACTCAAATATCTGTTGAATGTGCATTATGTGTTTAACAGTCAGGCACAGGCAGCGGCTGAATTTATAAAGAGATGCGTTCACAATGTTTATGATAAACCGTGTGACTGTCAAAGCAGCTAACGTGGAAAACACAAGCTGACACTCAGTGTCAGCGTGTCCCCTCAGCATCAGAGGAAAGTGAAGACGTGAAAAGAAATAGGAAAGAAAGAGTCTTTCTGCTCTCAAAACATCACTTCAAAGCCATTCACACGCTGCTGTATTCTGTCATTTTGCCCCAGTGTTTGCATCTTGAGCTTTTTTCAGTTTTTACCCTTCTGTTGACATATACGCACACAAAGACATTTTCAACAAATATGGTATGCACTAAAGACATACCATAGATTGCTAGTTTTTATATAAAGCTAATTAGAATTACAACAGATTAACTAACCCAACCCTAAAAAATAACTTCTTGCATTCATTTAGTATACTTCATTTATAAATTTTTTCTTTGTTTACACTATGTATACATCTTAGTTAGTTACTCTGTTAGTTAAAGTAGGAGATGTCAAACTCACATTAACTAATGATATGATGTATGCTGTAGTCACTACTCTATCAGTATTTAGCATGCAGCGCAAGAGGAGTGTTTACTCACCTCCTGATACACACATCTGTCTCGAGACAGTTAAACTGTGACCTTTTGTTTTATTTTCCACACTCTGTTGCAACGTTTCATTACAAAGACAAACAGAAGCACATCTCAGCAGACTAATGCAATCTCAAGTACAAACAGCTCTTCTGTCAAATTAAACCACACTGTTCTCTTTCTCTCTACACAAAATGATTTATTTGTCTCTTGCTGTACCTCATACTTTTCTACTCTATTTACCATTTCACACTGGAAATTGGAAAAGCTTTTTTTCATCAGTCTACTGGTTACATGCCGTTTTACCACCCATTGCAAACTATCTTTGAAAAATGATTTACAAACCACGATGTAAAGACAGAGCGTTCAGTTTAACAAAGACAGATCTGAATGTCAGAGCTCCTCTGTCTTCCTTCAGGTCCTTTGAACTCTGACCTCATTCTGCCCTTGTCTCAATGCAATCAGTCTTAAACAAGTGACTGTTACAAGAGAAATGTTCTTGGTTTATTGTCTACCGTATATACTGCATCTGGGGCTTGCTGTAGATCCACACAGACAATCATTACATTTTATTTATTCATTTTTCAAACAACTTGTTTTTATTCATTTGTTGAGTTTTTGTTTATTCGTTTATTTATGTTTAGTTATTTTGTGAAATGTGGAGTGGATTGAGACTGGAACTGTATAACTCCAAAACTGACCAAAAAAGCACCTTATAAGTAGTCCATATGACTTGCACACTTTATTTCAAGCCTTATGAATTCAGGTTTGACATCAGTGACATCAAACATGATTGAATTAGAATCATCACCGATGTCCAACTTGATGCTAATGCATGCAAATGCAAAACAGTTCTGAAAGCTACAGTGACAAAATTATCCTTTCGGGGTAAATTAATTCTTTAAAAATGCCACTTTTAATGTTTAAAATGGCAAAGATAAATCTGCAAGTCTTCTAAAGTATCTTGGCCAAATAAAAGTTATTTTTCTTTAAAAGATGATTCACTAAATTGTCTGTGAAATGGAAAGGGTATTAGGCCATGTACTCTTCTGAATGCCCAGATGGAGGGGTGAGTGAATAAAAGCTGAACTCAACGAGTGGCTTGGGGTTTTCTGTCTTACTCTTTCTCTTCCGCCCTCTATCTTTCCCTTTGCCCCAGTCTCGCTCCATCAAATGGCCCCAGAGTGCCGGAGTCCGATGCCTTGAAAATCTCTCAGCCTGCCTGCGGGCAGCTCATATGACATAAACACCACAAGAAGCTAATTGGAAATAAACAAAACCAGGGGGGAAAGGATATTGCAGAATGTTGCGTGTGAATTACCAAAGGTGTTAATATACTCAGAGGGAGACTTTGGCGAGTCCCGTGTTTGCTCGAGGCACACATCAAACTCATGACCTTTACAGGAAATGAGTGTGCTGGCCATTCACAGGCCATTTAGGGGGCTGCAGAAATATGCCGACCGCGTTTTATAAGAGGTATTAGTTTATTACATCACCAATTGATAGTATAGTACAGTAATCATACAGGAATAATTTAAAATGCAGGGGTTTTTGAAAGAACGCTCTCAACAAGGCTACATTTATTTGATCAAAAATACAGTAAAAACATTACATCTTATTACTGTTTAATATGATTGTTTCCTATATCAAACTGTAATTTATTCCTGAGATGCAAGGCTTAATTTTCAGCATCTTACTCTAGTCTTGAACTTTATATTGATCAAAGGATCCTGAAAAAAAATCTTATTTAAAATGTTTAACTACTGTATATCTGGAAAAGGTTGTCTTTGATTTAAGTCAAATAGTCAGACATACTATATTCATGCATTTACAAAGTGCCACTGAATGAAAAATAAGCTGCAAAAACATTCATTCAGAAATCATCCTCGACGTCACAACCCTGAGAACACAAAGAGGAAACTAGGACGGCATCCAGCGTATGGAGCCACATCAGGGCCAGAGAGAACAAAGAGGTTGGAGCTGGTAGCAGGTGAGGTTGAGGATGAGATGAATGGAAAGAGAAATATACTGTGACATCCCATTTGGGCGAGCGTGTGTGCATGAGAGAGGGATCTCATTCTGTACTTAATGAGGATGGCAGTAATAAGTGAAGGAGAGATTCAGGCAATTCAGGCAGAAAGCAAGTCTATTAGTGGGCTATCAGGACTCTGCGTTCCCACAAACAGCAGCGATGTGGATGAACACAACCATCGTCTGTGAGCGATGTGACCACTTATATGTTCTTACATTTCCTTTTCTCACCACTACAGTCAAAGCTGCTGTGCAAACTGTCACATAATCAGCCGGAGTGCTTAGAGGAGACTGGGGCTAGTTGTCACACAAAGAAGGTTTTGAGCAAAACAAAAACAAATGCTTGTTTTCTTTTGCATATTGGTTTAAAAAGCTTTTGTCTTACATTTCTGCTGTTTACTGAAATATTTTGTAAACCTGGAGGCTTGTGACTGTCCCAAAGACTGCCAAGTACATTACACTGAAAAGGTCCAGAAAAGTATGACAAGCATCGTCAGAATAGTCCATCTGCCATCAGTGGTTGAAAAAATAAACAATAATATTAATTTCAAAATTATACTAATGATACTAAAATAACACTGGGAGTACAAGCAATAATACTGGACATGTTAAATAGCCATTTTATAGTCATTACTTTTTTAAGTAAAAGTGTGACCCTGGACCACAAAACCAGTCATAAGGTGTTGATTTTTTATTTATTTTTTCTTTAATGAGATTTATACACCATCCAAAGCTGAATAAATAAGCTTTCCATTGATGTATGGTTAATTATGATATACATATACAAATGAAACCGTCTGGATTTGACTGATGAAGAGACATGATCCAGCCTGCCCTGTGTAAAATATATATATATATATATATATATATATATATATATATATATATATATATATATTATATATATATATATATATATATATATATATATATATATATATATATATTTTTTTTTTTTTTTTTTTTTTTTTTTTTTTTTTTTTTCATATGTTTGTATTTTTTATTTATTCAGTAAAAAAAAAAAAAGAAAAAAAAAAAGATGCTTCTGCGTGTCCCCAAAGAGAGTTCTCAAAATTACTTCACTTCTGGATGCAATTTTAATTCTGAAATACAGCTCCACTACACACACACACACACACACACTTCCAGAGGTGTCTGAGTCCACATCTGTCACTAAGACACATAATATTAATTACCATTGTGTTGACCTGACAGCTGAGAGCAGTGTTCTGCAGCCTTTAGCTTTAAAAAAAAGAAAGGTACAAGCAAAAGAAAAGAGAAAGAGAAAGAAACAACCACCATTGTGGACAAACTTGACTAAAATTAGGTTTGTAGTGATCTTTATCTCTTTTTCATCAAGTTTACACTAAAATACTTAAAATAGTTCTTAAAGCTCAAGTGTGAGACTATTTTTTATTATTTTTTATAAATAAGTTATTAAATAAATAACAACAAGAGATTATAAAACATTATATAGTTGCATAATCTACTTTTTTTTTTTTTTGCAATATGCTCAAAACGGATACCATTGTTGTAAAATTATAAAGAAAAAGTATCATGTTAAAACGTTTGACTGATATAATTTTTGTATCTATAGGTGTTTGTATATATATACAGAAAGAAACACTGCTATAAAACTCGGGCAAACATAATTTAGCTCAATATTACAATTCACCAACACATCTGTCATACGAGCATAGAGATGTTTATTGAGTGAGTCTGTTATTGGACGCGAGTTTCTATTAGTCTGAGTGACAAATGCAAGACTGAGGGAGGCATTTATTATTAAATCCCGAGATGACAGACAATCAATATGCAGGTGTTTGCTATTGTCCCAGACACAGGTCAGGTGTAGCGTCTACGACAGACACATTTATTGACTTACATGCGGGTTTTTCTGTGTGATAATCCAGTTACGGACTCCTGCAGTCTGTCAGGTGAAATGAAACGCGGAGGGAGTTAGCGCTGCGATTGATAAAAAGGCCGGATTCATAAGACAACGCATTTTTAAGAGAAACCATGTCCTAACAGTACAACTTATTTTTTTCTACATTTACTTTTTATAATTCGTTTATGAACAAAAGCACCTTTGTTTATGTAAATGAAGCGTATTACTGAAGGAGATTTAAACTGAAGGTTTTGACCGCGAAATTTCTAATGATACTACTATAACGGTCGTGATGTGACGTCACGTTCTGTGGCGCCCTATTTCAAAACATAATTCGACGTAATAATAACAATAGTAATATTAATTAAAATAGTAGTAAATCCCAAAAAAAATTCTCAACTTTCCTTCAACACTTTTTAAGCTTGTATTCTTTTCATTTAGATAAAAGCCTATCAATCTTATCAGTCATCTTCACATGATATGAAGGGTTAGAAAATGCAGCCCAATTGCGAAAAATAAATTGTACACATGAGCTTGTGTTCCCTGTGTCTCTCTTACGCATGTATATGAATAGAAATTTTGACAGAAGGAAAAATTGTACTGTGACTGCTCTTTCAAACATGAGCTTAAAACAGTATTAGTGCTCCTATTCAATGTGGTTTCACGCTTCAGTGTTCAATCATACAGACAATGGCCTTTAATAAGCTAATTATGACATGCATTTAAAATATGCAGTGTTAATGACAACTGCAAACAAACATTTGCTGACATCAGAGGTCTGTGGGCTCGGTTCAAAAACTGCAGTGTGTATGTTTTAATGAGCAATACTAATGCCCCTGGACATGAACCCTAAATAAAGTAAACTAAGTCAACATTCTCCCTTACTTGTGCTTGAATTTCACTGCCTCAGATAGTGGTTTTCTTTAAAGGGCTTTGGCCATTATAAGCCTACTGCCTGCTAAATACAGTTCTATTATATATGTCTATAAAATAAGTTAGGCTATACATCTCCGTGTTCTTTATTTTTATTTTCTATTTTCCTACTTTATATGATGTCTTTCGTTCCTCCAGGGGAAATTGATAGCCATTTGAACAAGCAGACGTATACAATATGAGTCTAAATATCCAATCACACCAAGATCACATCACAAAAAAATATGTTTGAGAAAGCAAAACACATTCTGGTCATTCGTGTGTTTTGGACAACAGATTTTACATTCTTTAAAGAATTACTTTAAACATTCTTGTAGAGAAAAAGGTGCACATGTCACACAGACAGGAGTTCTCAAGTATGTGGTGAGCGAGAAAAAAATCTAGGTCATAGTGCATGATGAGGACCAGTTCAGCTTGATGGTGCGCTTGTGGTTGGCCATCTCTTTACATTTAGTCAAAATCATTTGAAGACATTTGCTGACATAATTAGTTTTATTTCCCTATATAAGAAATAACCAGGTGTATTTATTCTACATTTCTATCAGTAAATGCTATTAAGAGTATTACTTGCAGTTTTGTTTGTTTGGTCAACAGAAGTACACACATGTGCATCATGTTGAAAATAAGGTCAAAGAAAACCAGATGCACTGTGCTTTCCATTTCCTGCCATTGACCTGTCAACAGCATCACAGTTTCCACCCTGCAACTCAGCATCTACCTCACTCTCTTCTGTCTCACGTGTACTGACACAAGTACCACATTCAATGGTTTTCACAGGCTTTTATTGTAAATGGCAAATGAAACCACACTATGAAAGTGTCAGAATGAAGTCTGAGAAACATTTCTAAGAAGGCTGAAAGGCACATCCGACATCTGTACAGTACAAAAGTCTTTACTATAAAACTTTTCAGAGTTAGACACAGAGAAAACTTTAGGACAGGCAGAGTGTGGTACTTTTGTACATGGCTGAATTGCATCTGTCAGGGCATGACATCCAAGTAGTATACCATGCATGTCTGTATGACACACTTTAATTTAAAAAGACTCATATAAAAAATCTAACAAAATTAAAATAAGTATAAAACTATCAACAGAGCAGCTACAAAGAGAGGGATTCATATCTGTTACAACCATCAAGAGCTCAATGGGTTTGAACTGAATCTGAAGATTAAAATTACTTTTGTTTACAATTACTGCTGTTTACAAAGATGTTCTCATGAAAGAAGAGAGAGAATGCAAAATGCAATGCAGTGAAGAGTAGGCTATATCGCGTTCATCTTTCTTTTCTGGTTGTCATTGGTCTTCACCCCTCTGTAGATCAAAGTAAGACCAGTAAACAGGCACTTGATACTGCAGAGAGAGAAGGAGAGCAAAAATCAGTCACATCATTTGAAATATGGATGTAATATGGAATAATTTCATCAGAATCCTTGAGAATTTAAAGAGACGTGGTAAAAAAAGGGCAGATTTGATACAGAATGAGATCTTGTCACACTCTCTTACAGAGGAATTGCAGATATTGCTCATAAATTGTGCTTTGTGACATCATACAGTAATGTGGGAAGCAAAACAATCTATTTTTAATTAATTCTAATTCAGATTAAAAAGGTGTTTTTAAGATCTAGCTACTTGCATCTACTTGAGACTATGTATTTGTGTGCTGTATTGCAATGCATTAGTGTTGATTTGGGTCAAGGGTCCTTCATAAAGAGTCTGTTTTGTAATTTGCAATATGCTAATTTCTGTATGCATATGTATGGATACCCAAATCACCCACTACATTTCCCAAAATGTTACAACATTACCATAAAAAACACACTCCAAGATTTTGTTTCAATGTTTATCCACAGATGCACCACTGTCATGGATCAAGGTTGAATCACGGTTGAATTTTGTTGAATTTTGTTGAATTTTGTTGAATTAATGTTGATATTGTGACGTTGTTTTAACCATTTAGCATTGAATGCTATTTCAATGTGTTTTCAATCTTGAAACTACAACTGATATTAAGTTTTCAACAATAAATGTCAGTCATGTCATGTGCTGACTGGAACTGTGTGGGATACACAGTTCAGTCCAGTGTGTCAAATTAACTGTAATAAATATCAGCCATGATACAAACAACAGCTAAAAGTGAAGAGTTTTTATTAGTTACAATAAAAACGCAAAATATCCCTATGTATTTCCAGGATGATATAACTGCATACTAATCGGGGAAGTTGTGGCCTAGTAGTTAGAGAGTATGACTCCTAACCTTAGGGTTGTGGGTTCGAGTCTCGGGCTGGCAATACCATGACTGATGTGCCCTTGAGCAAGGCACCGAACCCCCAACTGCTCCCCGGGCGCTGCAGCATAAATGGCTGCCCACTGCTCCGGGTGTCTGTTCACGGTGTGTTCACGGTGTGTGTGTGTGTGTGTGTGTGTGTGTGTGCACTTTGGATGGGTTAAATGCAAAGCACGAATTGTGAATATGGGTCACCATACTTGGCTGTCACATCACTTAACTAAGATATTTTGCTGTGAAAATGACACTGAAATTAAATGAACTAGACTGAACATGTAACTTCATGTAAGGTCATGTGACACCAAAAACTAGTTTTTACAAAATAATACACCATATGTATTATACAGTATGCATAGTACTTAGGGGTGTAACGGTTCACAAAATTCACGGTTCGGTTCGATACGATTCACTGGTGTCTCGGTTCGGTTCGGTACGGTTCGGTACGTTTTAGATACAGCAAAAAGAAAAAATTGGCAGATACATTTCCTTGATTTAAAAAAATATATATTTATTAAAACTAACAAAGTATGTTTTTTTACATTGAACAATGATGGAGCTATTCTTTACCCATCTTCTATGGTGTTTTCTTAGTAACATACTGTATAAAACAAAAACAGCTCCTTATAAAAAAAAATGAAAATTTTATATTATTGTTGTAGTAGTTATGAACAAATACAAAGATGTAACTTTTTATATGGAACTCTATAACTCTTTATATTGAGTGTGTTTTTACTCAATTGGTTCTCTATAGGGCTTTTGTTTTTTGGCTCAAAGCAGGAATTACGGTCTGGCTGAAATGAGCTCGTGAAGGAATATTGTAACGGGGCTCAATTACATTAAGCATATTCTTAAAACCTGCGTTTTCCACTACAGAGCGCGCTCGCTCACTCAGTACGCGCGGCGCTGGACCCTGGGCTCAGCGTTGCCCTTCAGATACAACGCGATTTGTGGTGCACTATGCCAAGAGCAAAGTAGGTGGAGTTTTCAAAACTGCCCGTGCATACGTTCTATTTATAACAGTTCTTCTATCTAATAACGTGCAGGCCTGTTAATTGTATCGTACTGCTCAGGAAATTCCGATACAGTACAGTACTAGTCCATTTTGATTTCCGTGCTTGCTCGGATGCCCCGATCGATTGGTAAAGTGCACCCAAACACCACACCTGTTGGTTATTGGAGGATCTTATATTTCTGGTCTGTTAAACGCATTGGCCATTTTGCAACGAGCCTTCAGCGCGTACTGAGTGAGCGAGCGCCTGACTGAGTAGCCTATATAACATATAAAGTTGGTGTTTTTTCTTCTTCGGGGTTGTCAGGGGCGTTGCCTGTTACGTCGTTTGGGTTATTGAGCTACCTTGTTGAATGCATATCATTATATTTCACAATTTTTTATTTATTTTGCAAATATAATTAATTAGTCCAACGAACCGTTCGGTACATAATGCGTACCGCGTACCGAACCGAAAGCCTCGTACCGAACGGTTCAATACGAATACGCGTATCGTTACACCCCTAATAGTACTCCATTCCGAACAGAGCCAACACCAGCATCTGGAGCTGTGGATGTATTTAGAAACCAACCAACACTTTCATGAAAACAACTTAGTTGAACAAATATTTGCTGTTACAAACATGGTTAGGCCTTATACACTCGGGTCAGGGTTGTATTTTTTTGCATGACTCGACGCATACAATTTTTTCATCTTGTACCAAGTATTTCGACTGCTCATGGGGTCGGATCAGACTTACCCATTGGAGGGATCCTCGAGAGGAGCCTGTGCTACCTTCTTCTTCCATGTTCTCATGCTCCTCACCCTCACTGTGTGGCGTCTGGTGAATAACCACTCGCTCTGAGGGAAGAGACAGACATTGGGATTAGGGCTACATTCAAATATCTACATGTACAGTATGTTTTGATTATTCAAAATCTTTCAAAAATTTCAAAGCCGTTTTATATTATCAAAGGATCCCCATTAATGATGGCATTTTTAATCAGAAGTAACAAGTACCAGATATACCTTACAAACTTTTCTAAAAAAGTATTACGCCTTTCTATTTTTTACTGATGCATAGAGCCAAACCGCACTTAGGTCTATGCAGCGTGCGTGACAACGTGCCTACTGCAAGCGGGTGATGTGACATGACAAAAATATACTATTCTCATTATAAATAACCTAAGCTGTCTATATATGAAGCAATGTGAATATACACTGTTGTTAAAGTCATTGCACGCAAACTATGTCCAGATGATAAAAAAAAAAAAAAACTCCCACTTTACCACAAATAAAAAAACACCTGAAAGAGTGTTTGAGAGAGGCACAGCCAACTGAAATAATGCAAGTAACACAAGCAATGGTTCTGCTTCAAGAACCAGATTTTACACGGGATATTAGTGATATATATCAAGTAAAATTATAAATTTAATATTAATTCAATAAAAGACCATGCAGTGTTTGGTTGAAGAAAAAAAACACTTTGGCTGTTTTTGCATTTACAAAATGTTGCCTGTTCAGTGCAGTCTGTATTAATATTAATTTAAATGTTAATATGTTATGCTATTTACATACCATAATACCAAATGATCTGCAAAAACTCCTGATTGATTATTAACTGTATTGTTTTTCTTCACTATTCATGACCATTCATTTGAGAACGGTTTTACTAATGCAGGACTGCAAAAATGTAAAATGTATTAATTTTTTACATAAACATGAAATTATTATTTATAAATAAAATAAAATGTATGTGTTTATTTTTATATTACAATATTTATGACTGTTTGAAAAAATAATATATACATTTGTACAGTATATAATATAAAAAAATACATAATAGAAAATTTATAGAAAATTCTTAATAATTAATGTAGTTAATGCAGTTTATATTATTTATAATGTATTTAAAGTAATGTTTTAGAATTTTGTACCATTTTTTTTTTTTACTTTTTTTTTTAAACAAAATAATAACTGTTATTTTAAAAAGCAGTGTTAACTGTGTGTTTGAAAAAGCTCAACATTTGCACTTCCTGTGCGAGGGGCCACAAAATTGGACAAGTTTTGACATAAAAGACCTGCTCACACAGCAACTTTGTGACATAGGCAACATTATTTTTCACATTACATGCACTTGCATCATTCACTATGCTCTTAGTCAGTGCAGTTTTTTTTTTTTTTTTTTTTTTTTTTTTTTTAATAGTCTGGTTGTTTGTGTGACAGCATACTGATGTTTATTCAGCAGCAGAAAATGTACAATTTATCAGATTCATTAAGGAGTAATAAACTTAATAAATGTCTGGCTGTGATTACAGTATTGAACTGGGTATAAGTGGTGAAAAAATGTCTCATTATTCTTAATGAACTTTTAATGAGTCTCAGCTTTGCAGGGACATAAAAACATAAAAATATAAGCACTGTACAACATAGGGGATGATAAAGCAATGCGGTACACATGCATTCAGCACAAACACACCAGTAATGAGCCTCAGTCTTGAAGTGTACCTGATTTTTTGCAGGAGTTTCTCATCTTGCACACACTGAAGGCCAAGCAGAGGGTCAGCAGGCCGATGGCAGCAGCCAGAGATAGAGGCAGGATGGGAGGTGAATGTGAAAGGGGGCCGCTAGTCCCATTGGTTCGAGTGCTTTGGGCAGATGTACTAGCATTGCCTGTAATGATGACAGCAGAAAAATTAGACAAGTAATCATTTAGAGATCATTTGAATTACACTGTTTTATATGAAGTCATAAATGTCCACAACATGACCTGAATTTTGCGGACACCTGCTTCTAATAAATAGGGTTAGCTACATCCCTTAAATCCAATGACATGAATCTTAATGCCATGTGAAATGACAAAGACATGAATGAGTGGAATAAGTGTGGAAGAAGAATCTTACCTTGAGTTGTTGTCTCAGTACTGTGTTCACCTTTAACGACATTCAGGTGTGTTTTTTGTCCCTCAGATTCCTCCAGAACTGGTATGTCCTGAATCACTTTACAAACATAGTCTCCAGTGTCATTTTGAACTGTATTTGTGATTTCCAGAAAGGAGCAGTTTTAATTGAGGGCGTTTGATATAGCCGCTTTTCTTCTGGTATTTTTTCATTATGCTTATACCAAACTACTTTAACAGTTTTGTTTTCTTCTTTTGTTTTATTCCAGCAGCAGCTGATTTGAATAGGTTCTCCTTCATTCACAGTGATATTCAATGGGCTCTGAATCACAGACAGCTCCTCATATGAACCTGTGAGAGAAGCAAAAACACAAATGACAACATGCCATTGTGGAGTTCTGTATTTACATTATTTTATTCATTATTGTTTATTTGATATATACTGCAAAAATCTGTGGCATTTTACCTGAGAGACATCTCCATAATCAAATGAAATTTAAATGATCACAGATTACTTGCAAAGTGCATTAAATTTCCTTACCTACACTAAACCTACCTCTTACAGAAAACATTCTTTGTTTTAAAGTGTGTTTTTAATTAGATGTAAATAATAATTATATTGCATTTTAGTTTTTGCTGAGGTTTCAAAAGTTAGTCAAAATCGAATTATCTTTTAAATACCATAAATACTAATCTTTACTTTACTGTCTCCTGCATGGATTCAGGTACCTAAATAAAATAAAATTTCTACTAAAAAATATATGCAAATACTATACAGCTTATGTGTGTGTGCATGCATATATATGTACAGTATATATATATATATACATTTATATATATATATATATATATATATATATATACACAATATAAATAACACAATATAAATAACACAATATAAATAACACAATATAAATCGTTGCAAAGCAGACAATTACAGAAAATTACGTTTCTACAATATATTTAGTAGTGACTTGTCAAATGTCAAGGTTGCTGTCAAAATTAATGTAGATATGGCATAAATGTATGGAAAATTCAGTTAATGATATAATCAAACATATTCATGCATATAGATGTAACTGATCAATAAATTAATGTAAATGTAAATGTGATATGGTAAAAAAAAATGTCTTCAACTGAACATAGGAAGACAGCATTATCTCACAGCTCTACAATCATTTGGTTTGTTTGATTTTGCACTAATACTGAACAGTATCCTGAAGCATCTGTACTGGGTTTCTCTTCACCAAGGAGCTTTGTGTGGCACTTACCTCTGAGACAAAGGCATGACACGAGGAGTCCACACAGGAGTCTGGAGGAACACTTCATTTCTGACCATCTGCAGAGAATCTCATCTCTACTTTACTCCCACAGCACAACCTTTCACACGCACGAGACACTCGTACTCTCAGATTTTCAACCCCCTCCCCATGCAACTAAATTTATCACAGCGAAGCCCAGCGTAAACCACAACACTGCTCTCACACTTGACTGAACACAACCACATACACAATCATACAGAAAGATGCATGAACATACTTTATTCCACCTGCTTTCAGAATTCAAACCATTATGAGTCTGCAAACAAGCTATCATGCAGGAAGTGACATCACAGACCTGAACAGCATACCATAACTGCATTTCCTCTGTGTCTCACAGAGCTGAAACTAAGTCGGCCAGCACAGAAACAGTCCCTTCTTCAACATCAGGCATTAGATGTGTCTTTTCCTCAGTGTTCGTAACAGAAATGGTCTTGTTTTCGTTGTCATGCATTGGAGATGCACCTTGTTCAATGCTCACAACTACAGCAGTCGGTTTCTCTTCTTCTGTTGCAACAGTTACTTCAGGTTTCTCGTTGTTGACCCTACCTTTCTCCTGTTCTGAAATATTCTCTCCATGTTTCACCTCTTCAGTTTCATTCTTCTGTGTCTCTCCGGCCTCCAGGTCTTCATCTGGTCTCACTCCCAACTCTACAGCATGCTCAACTGCTTTAGATGCAAAATAAATAAATATAAAAATCTCACTTACATCTAAGGCTATACATTTTTACTTTAAAGGAACAGTTCACCCAGAAATTAAAATATGGTATTAGAAAATGTGCTCACCGAGGCCATTCTAGACATAGGGATTACATCACTTGCTCACCAGTGGATCCTTTGCAGTAATCAGCATTGTTTACTTTCAGGAGAAAGCATGCGCATGCTGAACATAAACAACACTGATTATGTTAATAACGTTCTGGGGAAAGATCACGCACGCGCCATTGGTACTCTCCAAAATGGCAGAGGATGTTAACTTGGGGAGAAGAATTGTTGAATAAATTATGTTATTTTTGTTTTCTTTGCATACTAAAAGTATCGTAGCTTCCTAAAATTACAGTTGAACTAATGTCACATAGACTGTTTTATTGTGTTTCTGGGTCTGGGAACATTTCAGTTGTGTTGCAGTCTATGCAGGGTCAGAGAGCTCTCAGAGTTCATCAAAAATATCTTAATTTGTGTTCTGAAGATAAAGGAATATCTTTCAAGGTTAGAATGAAACGAGGGTGAGTAATTAATGACTGAATGGTTATTTGGTGAACTAACCTTTAATGATGGATTCAATTCTTACAAACATGCAGCTTTTCTTTTCACAATTTATTAATTGATGGACTGGAGTGGTGTGGATTACTTTGGACTCTCATTCTGACGGCACCCATTCACTGCAGAGGATCCGATTGTGAGCACGTGATGTACTGACCCTAAGGCCATCCAAGATGTATGAGTGTGTTTCTTCATCAGTTAGGAGAAATTCAGCATTACATTTTCAGCAACTTGACATTTTTGGGGGTAAACTTTTCCTTTAACTTCTTCTACTGTGGTACAAATCTATTATTTAACTTTGCTTACAACACTTTGTTATAACAAAGAGACAAAAATAGTCTATTGCTGCTCATGCATGAAACAAACTGTCTGAGACGTTGTTAGACACTGATTGTATTCATACACCCCTGCTGTGGTTTTAAAATCTGAATATTCTGTTAAGTGTTAAAAAGAAAAAAATCTTGTTAAGGATCTCTACAATGAACTGCATTTGTAATTATTCTGTATAAGTAAAAAATTTCAAGACAGGCCTACAATGGGCTCTGAGGTTGTTAAATTATTACGGACTTATTTTATTCAATTTTAAATTATTTTCATTGATGGTTTTGAATGAATAATATTTCCGATCATTATGTTTTATGTATTATTCTTTATAAAATAATCTTATCATTTAGATTTTTTTCAAAATCATTGTAGCATTTCTGGAATCCTGGTATTATATCTTTTTGGATACCTGTGATACATCCCTTATAAAAGATGTTAAACATACACTACAGTCTTGTTCATTTTTCCAATTTTCAAATGTATCTATGTTTCGAATTAAATGTTGTTAACAAATTTTGAGTCAGATTCTTGTTTGGTTGGTTGGTAAGTTGGTTGAAGACTAAACAAACGACTCAACGATGTTGTGAAGTTTGTGTTGGATATGTTGAACCATTACCTGGTCGTAATGATGTGACTTGTTTGTTGTCCCTGTTTAGGTAAAAGAATGCCACTAACAGACAGATGAAGGGCAGACTTCTGAAAATATAAATGATCACAACCTCCTGCGAACTACCTGTGGGAAACAATTGATTTTTACGCTTGCAAACATAACTCTTACCCAAGTGTCTTATGGGATTTGTAGTTTGTTTGTTGCACATCGTACTTTATTGAGGGAATTTCAAATATGTTTTTAATAAAAACATTTTAGTAAACATTTAGAGAATCAAATTATTGTATGTTGAATTTTTCCATTTAAGATAAAAAGATATCAAAATAGTCATATAACATCTTACCCTTAGGTTCCAAATAAGTAAAGTTTGCATCTTCTGTATTTCTCTTCGGATGATCAACTACAGCTGGCTTTTCTTCAATGAGAAATATTAATGACCATGACACATGACATATAGCTTGCTAATTTAAGAAGATTGTATATTTCAAATATGATTTTTGTATTATTTATTCACTTTTATTAGTAAGAGAGTGACAGAAAACCTTTGGGGAGACAGTCACTGTATGCACCCCCAAGATTCATACCGCAACACATTGAGAAAACCTACACTAATTGGTACACAGAAAAACAGAATATTAGTAACATGTTGTAAGTACTCACTGGTTGTTGGGCTGGAAACCGTATGAACAATATCTGCAAAACAAACAGCAGAAGAATAGGATTATCGCAGTATGCAACAGTTAATAAAGGAATAGTTCACACAAAAATGGATTAGAATTCCATCAGAATAGATTTTGAGAAATTCTGCATTTCATCAATTGTTCACCAGTGGATCCTCTGCAGTAAATGGGTGCCGTCAGAATGAGAGTCTAAACAGCTAATAAAAACATCACAATAATCCATAAGTAATCCACACCACTCCAGTCCATCAATGAAAAGTGAAAAGTTGCATGCTTGTACAAAACAAATACATAAAGATATTTTTTACTTAAAACGAGTCCTCTCCAGTGAAAACGTAATTTAATCTGAATCAGGAGAGAAATATGCACAGGACCAAGCACCATTTACAAGCCAAAACAATTTGTATCATTTATGTTGGATGATTTGATGCAAATGGACAACAGGGAATGGTTTTTTTTTCACTAGAAGAAGTGCTATGGACCAGAAGCCAGAAGCAACGATTACATCTTAATGGTGGATTTGTTTCCTACAAACTCACAGCTTTTCACTTAACAAGACATTAACTGATGGACTGGAGATGTGTGGATTACTTGTGGATTATTGTGATGTTTTTATCAGCTGTTTGGACTCTCATTCTGACGGCACCCATTCACTGCAGAGGATCCATTGGTGAGCAAGTGCAAAATTTCTCCAAATGTTCCAGCAAAGAAACAAGAAGAATCTTACTTTGAGTTGTTGCCTCAGTACTGTGTTCACCTTTAACGAAATTCAGGTGTGTTTTTTGTCCTTCATATTCCATCAAAATTGGTATGTCCTGAATCACTTTACAAACATAATCTCCGGTGTCATTTTTAACTGTATTTGTGATTTCCAGAAAGGAGCAGTTTTTATTTGAGGGCATTTGATATAGCCCCTTTTCTTCTGGTATTCTTTCATTATGTTTATACCAAAATACTTTAAAAATGTTTGCTTTATTCCAGCAGCAGCTGATTTGAATAGGTTCTCCTTCATTCACAGTGATATTCAATGGGCTCTGAAACACAGACAGCTCCTCATATGAACCTGTGAGAAACAAACAGTAAGAAAGTCATCAATATTTGATATTTAACAACACTGGGCTGTACAGACGTTTAGAGAAGCATATGAAATTTGTTCCATCAAAAAGTGAAAAGAAAAGTATTGCAGATGTAAGCATATGGTACATCTGAATATAAAACTACAACAACAAATACAAACAAAACAAGTAGATTAAACAAGTAGAATTAGTGTTCACGTTTTAGAAATGAGACCCAGTGTCTGTGACAGGAGACATATAACAAGTGTAGATCAGATTCCTGTGATATTATAACAAATATCAGCCACTCTAAATTGTACAACGATGTCTTCCTCATAGCAAAAATGTTAATAACATTTAAACCAAATAGACATCATAACCTGATGACAAAATGTCATCAGGGTAGTATCTGTGATACCAAAATAATGCATTAACTAATGTATAAACAGTATTAGACAACAAAAAAATGCCCTAATTAAACTGATAAACACAAATAAGAAACACAATTTATTTAAATGACTAGCAAAAAAAATGTGTTGAGCAACACTGGGACATCTGTTAATATAAATGTTACTGTTTTACGTTGTAAATTAAACGGTTAAAAGGTATTTTTCTTACTAAAATACAAGACAAAATATTTGTACTATGTACTGTATACTCAACATCTCAACAAGAAATAATTTGGTAATTCACACTTGTTTCAGAAGTACAAAGAAAAAAACTAAATGTGAAATGAAATGTTTTGTCTTGTTTAATGTAAAATAATTATATGCTGTATATATTGTGAACGTTACATTGAGTATGTTAACCAATTAACAAGCTTTATTTTTTCAGAAGGCGTTTAGGGTGAATGTGGCTCTTACCTCCGAAGCAAACGCAGGACAAAATGAGCACACAGACCAGAGGCCAGGAGAACTTCATTTTGAATCGTTTAATCACAAATCCAAACTAAGATAGCATAAGCGCTGTCACACTCGCTCACATTAAAACACACCATCAGTCAATACTTCCTTGAATGTCAGTGTGCCCGAAGGTTTATCTCATGTGATCTCCCCCCTCTCTTTCACTTCTGTCTTCTCGTAAAGATGAAGTGTAAACCAACAACACATTTAGGATCTAACTTTACCTAATTCTTCCCATAACTTTCTGTGTAACTCAATGCATGACTGGTTTGATTTGAATTGATTCAGAATAATATAAAAATTATTAACTATATTTCATAACTGTTAGATTTTACAATTTTCCTCTCATTCTGATGTTGATTAAATTTATATTGCACTACTTTACAATGCAATTCAACACAATGCAAAATCATCATGACACAATAAATGGATGCAAAGGTAGTTTGCTAATGCAAGGATGACATTTTAGTGTCCACTGTAAAGTTTAACATATCAATTTAACTAACGTTGACCTCTAAATGCATGCTGGGCACTTCATTATAGACATTATGTTCTTCTGCATGCAGTCTTTGCGTGTTAATGAGGTCTTTGGGCCCTTAACCACTGCTGTCTGCTCTGATGCACCTGTGATGCACAACGAGTGTTTTCCGCTGCTGGTTTCACCACTGCTGTATTGCCTAAATACAACAGCAGATGCAATGATAGCCTGACCGAGACAAGCTAGTCATTAGCCACTGAGATAGAGATACAGTGAACAATTAGAGCTACCGTACAACAAATTTTGCATATTCAAGACATAATTGTATTATAACTTTACACATTTGTGCATGTATGTATATTCATTCCAATACTTTTTCCTCAAACTTATTCCACAAGACCTTCCAGATCTGAGCTCATTATGAGCGCTAAATTATTTGAAAGATTATACCTCAGCTTCATCCATTTGATACGGCAGAGAATCTACTCACAGGGTACTTTGCCAGGAAGTGGTCAAGACAACGTTTTGATAAACAGGAAGTCCTTCAATAACTGTGTGGGCTTGTGGTTATCTATCTCAAACTAGTCTATTGAAGAAAGCTGCAGGGTTGTAAGCTGTAAGTTTCATTTGTTTCCAGTTGTTTCCTGTTTTCAGTTAGATTTTCTGACCAAGAGGCGAATTTGATCAAAAAACAGTTAAAAGGGTAATATTGAGAAATATTATTATAATTTAAAGTAACTTGTTTTCTATTGCAATATATCCTAAAATGTAATTTATTCATGTGATCAAAGCTGAATTTGCAGCATCATTCCTCTTCAGTGTCACATGATCCTTCAGAAATCATACTAATATGCTGATTTGATGCTCAAGAAACATTATTATTAACAATACTGAAAATAATAATACTTTTTTAAACAATTAGAAGAAGAAAAAAGTTCACCCTTACGAAAGGAAAATATATTTACCAATACATTTCTTAAAATATATTGTAATATATTATTTTCCCTTTTTATTTTCTAATATATTATATATTTGAATACATTGAATAATATATTGATTATACATGTATTATATAATATATTGCAAAATATACAAATGATTGCCACTTTCAATATATTGCAATATATAGCAAAAATTTATATTAAATCCCATATATAAGAATATATGCCTAATATATTACATGATATTTTCCAATATACTGCAATATATTTTTGTTTCATGAGGGCAGGGTATTTTTACGCACCCTGGAAAACAATATAAACCATATAAATATGATAATCTTTCAGTAATATGGTATGTATATCTCATGTACCTGATGGCATGAGTGTGACTTTAAACAGCCTTGTATTCTCAGCTGGAGAGAAAGCAAGGAAATACCCCTTCAGACAAAGCTTAAACAGATCTCAGTCTTCCTTCAAGCACCGGCCAACTAAATTCCCAAGACAACAACGAAAACCTCAAAAACAACTGGAAGAGATTCCCCACCTGCTGTAACTTTTTATCAGATAAAGCAGATAAAATAAGACTCACAGTTTTCTCAGAAACCGCACTCACACTAGAACACATTTCCGCACCTCAAACACTCTCCAGCAAACGATTATTCTTTCTTCACCACTCAATGGAGAGTTTTTAATAGACCTCTTAGTAATAACCTCCATCAAGGCTCCTCCCACATTCATTTTCATCGTGGTCCTCCCCTGAATGCATGGAGAAGACTGACACAGAAGAGAACTAATTGTTGAACAAAGTCGTTATTTTTGTTTTGTATTTTCGTAGCTTCGTAACATTACGGTTGAACCACTGATGTCAAATGGACTGTTTTAATGATGTTCTTACTACCTTTCTGGGCCTGGAACATGTTAGATGCATTGCTGTCTATGGAGGGTCAGAAAGCTCTCGGATTTCATCAAAAATATCTTAATTTGTGTTCCTGAAGATCTTGCTCATTTGGAACAGCATGAAGATGAGTAATTAATGACAAAATTGTAATTTTGGGGTGAACTGTCACATTAATGTTATCGCTTTTGACTTACACATGTCCCAAATTATTATTATTATTATTATTCTTTCTTTCTATTTATTTATTTAGATTTTTTTTTGGCTTATTACATCTGTGATCAAAAATTACTACACTGAAAAACAAAATAGTGTAGAAAAAATGTACACTCAAGTAGGAGGACTCAAATTATGTTTTCTTCTAAAACATACTCCAATAATCTTTTATTATTTACAACCCTGAAAATAATTTTTTCGAGTGTAGGCTACAAAAAATCGATTTGTGTATTATGTTATGGTATATTTTTACTAAATATTAAATCTCTTTATCATCTTGTTGTCTCTTATTTAGCACAGGGTTTGTATTTCTTCGTGTAACTGAATGATCGTATAGGCCTTATCAGAACCTTTGTTTTTTTAATGTATATAGCAAAAATGATCCATAAATGATGCTTTAAAAAAAAAATGTGCACAAGCACAGAAAATCACCAATCAGCTCCCAAAATTAATTATATAGCATAATGAGGGATTTACAATCAGTTTTTAACCAGAAACACAATTGGGTAAAGTACAAGTAATAGGGTTAAATTTAACTGGAGATCTAAACAGTACTGAATCTGAAATATCTCTTATTCATTTCACATCCTATCATTTTCAATTAGAATGAATCCTAAAACATAATTTTAGGATTTTAAGTTTTCAGTGCAATTCTTGCATGTTTATGAGCATTAAATCAGCTTTTCCTGTCACGTACACCTCATATCCTAAGATTATTATGACCTTTCCACGTTTTCTAAAGCTTGGGCTTCCTGCGAGAAGATGGCAACAGCATCCTGACATGAAATCATCGATGCAGCACCACACAGCGCTTCACCTGACAGCACGAGAGCAGGAGAAGACGATGATCTCATCTTCAAGTCAAGAGCCTTCATACAGCCCTGTGCACCTGCTCTTACACGGTCTCCTAGCAACCAGAGCGCCAGAGACAGAGATTGATTCTTCAGCCGCTTTACGAGTATTGTGTGTCTGATCATGGCAGTTAAATGTTGGCTAATTGAATTGTGTTTTTTTTTTTTTTTTTGGAGCACTTTCGAGGCTGACGCCATGTTTGAGCTCGCATCTCACAGCTCGAGCGCTACTAAAATCATCCTCACAGGCATTTTAGCCAAGACTGTTTAATTCAATTCACTTCCATTCTGAGAGGCCGTATCGATATAATGAACGATCATACGTTATTATAACACTCACAGATTCTTTCACCGATTTTCTTACACTTGCCAAGATTCTGGTTACAGAGATGAGCATATTTATAAATACACAATGGCCAAGATAATGTAATTAATAAAACACATAAAAATGAAGCAAAACATAGACATCCATGTTCTTGAATATAAAATCAAACAGATCCTATTGATTTGGTATTATTGTATACAATTCATTATTTTTGCATTGTAAAGAATTACATTTAGTTTCCAGTCTTTTCCTCAAATTACATCAAGAAATATAAGTCTCCATTAATTTATAGTCTTTAAAATCATGAAATCCAAAGTGAGTCTGTTTACTTTTCATACACATTCATGTCAGCGTTATTTTAAAATCATCTGATATACTACTACAGTTTTGTCTTAATATTTTGAATTTGTTTTATTTTTAGATTTTGTTTTCATTTTAATTTTAGCTAAAGATTTAATTTTGTTGTCTTTTTTCATCTTTTTTAATAAATTTTTTATTTTTATATATTTCTATAAATGTATTTGTACACAATTCAAATGTGTGTTCTTATAAAAAATAAAAAATATATATATATATAAATATATATATACATATATATATATATAAAATGATGAATTTAAACAAAAAAACTATAAATAAATAAAAAATATTAATAATAAAAATAATAAGAAAATAATAAATAGCGTTAAAATTATTACTTTCTCTACTGATAATAAAGGCCCTGTGGGAAGGAAAAATATAAATATTTAATTATATTAATCAGCAATATCACAGCCTAACATGTTTTAACTGAATCAAAAGCCAGTGTGCAAATTAAAGTCCCGTGCTACATTATTTCTCAACGAATATTCCCTCCCTCAGAAATACCTCACAATAGCAAAGTTAAATGTGTTGCGAATGCTGTTTTATTTTTGAATTATGTAAACGGCTCAAAAGCTGCTGTAAGGTCCCCTGTATGTTTAATTGTTTCACAGTTCTGCTGTTTGAGAACCTGCTGATAAATTATTCACACAACTTTAGGGGGAAATGTCTCCCTTGAAGCTCATTGTATGTAAAAGGAAATCAACTCAGGGAAAGGAAGTGTATTTTCCTTAATTCCCAAAGGGATCCTCCACAGAGATTTTTGTGTCAACACCAAACTTAAATTATTTGGACAACATTAAACCCACTATAGCAGTAAAAATCTTTTTTTTTAAGGAAACATTAGTGATTTTGCCCAT
Organism: Carassius auratus; assembly: GCF_003368295.1. Lineage (NCBI taxonomy): Eukaryota > Metazoa > Chordata > Actinopteri > Cypriniformes > Cyprinidae > Carassius > Carassius auratus. The sequence continues at coordinate 22,966,212 of NC_039263.1, read as the reverse complement.
GCAAAACTTGTCCCTGTGATGAGGAGTTGTAAGTTTCAAACAGGAAGTGAGTACACATACCGTATATATCATTGCTTACGGTCCTTTACAGCACAGGATTGATGTTGCCCTCTGAATGAACTTCCTGCCTCTATAATTCTCACCTTTGAATTGATGAACTCTCTGATATGAATACATTTACTTTCATTTCCCCTCTCACTCAGTTTCTGTGCTACGGGGCAGAAACAGTAAAGTAAGATGATATTAGATACTAACAAATATCATTAAGTGTGTACACAAACACACACACGTACAAATGTTCCCACATTAGGTGATTTAGATTCCCGCTAAGTACTGCTTTTACTGTCGCAACATTAATCACTGCAAAGCAACACACACATTATCACAGGACTCTTCTCGTAGTCATGGACACTAATATACAGCAACTAATAACATATACATACAGGAGAAACTGAAGTGGAATAATATAGTTCTTTATAACAGATTTATGCTTTCATCCTGTTACTTCACACACACACACACACACACAGCTGTTTATGAAGTCCCACAGGTGCAGTGTCTTTTGGGATGCAGTCCTTTGTGAGTTTGATTTTTATCCACCTCAGAAACTCCCACATTCACTCCCAAAAATGAACATTAGTTGAAAATGTTCTCACCCTCAGGCCATTCAAGATGTAGATGAGGTTTTTTTTTTTGTTTTTTTTTTAATCAAATTTGGAAAAATGTAGCATTTCATCACTTGTTCACCAGTGGATCCTCTGAAGTGAATGGGTGCCGTCAGAATGAGAGTCCAAACAGCTGATAATAACATCACAATAATCCACACCACTCCAGTCCAATAATTACCATCTTATGAATTGAAAAGTTGTTTGTTTGCAAGAAACATTTTAACTTCAAACCATCGCTTCTGGCCAAAATGTGAGTCTATCATTCATGATTACGTTTCCTCCAGTGAAAAAGCCTTTCTGCTGCTTGTATTTAACTGTTTTGGACTGTAGTTTTTGCCTGTAAATGGTGCTTGATCTGCATATTTCTCTCCTGATTCAGACATTTCTTTAAACTGGAGAAAGCAATATTATGAATAGAGACTTTTGTTTTGTCCAGAATCAATGGTTTGAGGTTAAAAACATCTTAATGATGGATTTGTTTCTTATAAACACACAGCTTTTGACAAGACACAAACTGATGGTCTGGAGTTCTGTGGATTACTTGTGCATTACTGTGTTGTTTTTATCAGCTGTTTGGACTCCCATTCTGACGGCACCCATTCACTGCAGAGGATCCATTGGTGAACAAGTGATGTCATGATACATTTCTCCAAATAGCATGTAAAAACAAACTCATTTGCATCTTGGATGGCCTGAGGGTGAGTACATTTTCAGCAAATTTTCATTTTTGGATAAAGTGAATCATTTCAGCCAAGAGAATGATCAAACTGCCTATTAAACAGTTATTACCATATGAACATCACTATCTTTACATGTGAGAGCCTGATAATGGCTCTATTGCTTTAAGACGCTCACTAGCCACTTGTCTCTCCTGCTTTTGTTATTGATTAAATTCCCTGCCCTTCAGGGGTCTGAATGTGGATAAGATCATAAAACCTTATATTGATTCCCCGTAATGTGGAATTCTATATTGAATCGTGAATTTAATGCGAAATATAATCAGTGAAACAAAAGAGCCTTGTTCTGTCCTGCAGCTGAAAAGAGATTTTAATGTATAAATGATTTCAAGACAAAGGAGAACAGTGCCCCCTGTTGGTGAATACTATTTCTTTAATATACTATGCTGTGCATATAGATATATGTGAATTTTCTGTATGCACATAATGCCTGAATGAAAACCTATTACATTTATTAAAATGTGCAATATACAGCAAAACACACTGCATGGCTTACTGTCTCCCACAATACATTGCAGCTGACCTTTTATTTCCATTATGATAAATGGACCAGAAGTAATAATAATTATTTTTTATCATCTCGTTTTTGGCTTATTATGTAATTGATCTGTCAGCATTTTAACAAAAAATAGGTTATACATGTAAAAAACAGTACTTAATTTTATTATATAGTTATTTTTGAGAGTAACATTCACAGTTATTTTTGAGAAAAAAAGCCTCCTATGCTCATTCCTTTATTAAAAATACAGTAAAAGAGAAATAATGTGAAATATTATTACAATTAAAAAAAATGTTTTCTATTTGAAAATTTAAATAAATGTAGAAAAAAGTTTTTAGCATCATTACTTTAGTCTTCAGTGTCACATGATCCTTCAGAAATCATTCTTATATTCTGATTTGCTGCTTAAGAAACATTTCTTATTATTATTAATGATGAAAACAGTTGTGCTGATTAATTAATTAATTATTATTTTTATGATTATTATTATTATTTAGCGGAAACCATGTTACACTTTTTACAGGGTTTTTGAACATTCAAAAGAACAGCATTTACAGAACATTTTTGTAACAATTGTCACATTTGATCACTTTCTTAAATCTTTGATGAATAAAATTCATAATTTCTATAAAAAATAATAATAAATCGCTAGCATTTTAAGTAGCTATGTCCAACTCACAAACAACACTGTTCTGTACTGGGTTGATTATATTCTGCCTACTAAATATCAATTACAATATCATTACAGCAGGAATTACTCTCAGAAAAATAAATCTGAAGTAAAATATCTTAAAATTGTTCCATTCCAGTCTAACAGTAACATTGCATCACACTGTGAGATGCAGTGATCTAAACCAGCTTCAAACAGCAGCACTTAACTAAAATATGCTTCTGAGAACATTAGTGACTCCTGATGTAAATGAATCAGTGAAGTGTTTCTCTTATTCAGTTCACTGAAACAAACTGTCCAAACAAACCGACTCACTGAAATGAATCATACTTCTCAGCACGAGCCAAGTGTTCTTCATCGATGCGTAACAGACAATAAAAATAATGGCCGAATCTTTTCTGCGGCACATGATAGAGCAGGATGTCTAAAATCCCTCCTGCAGAAATTGAAGTGTAATGGCCGGATATCTGTCTCAGAGACACGCTCGCTAACCTCCGTCCTGCTGCGCCTCAGCAAAGACCTCCTCATCAAAAACACTTTACCCACAGTTCCCTGCAGGGTGTGTGAAGTTTATTCTGTGATCTGAGACACAACAACAACCACAACAACAAAAAAACCTTACTGAACTGTACTTTCGTAAAGAAAAAAAAAAATCAAAACAGCTTCTGCCCTTTGCCATAGATGTGGGCCACTGCAGAGTTGCTACAAGTTTTTTATATATATATATATATATATATATATATATATATAGTTATTGTTTTAACAGTGAAAATCGCATTGCATACAATAAATAAATTTACAATATGGTTCCATTTGCTAACTATAGTTTACATGCACTAGAATTAAAAACATTAAAGGATCTATTCATCTTCAGTCAGTGCTAATTTTTTACATTTACTAATGCATCATTAAAATCCAAAGTTGCATCTGTTATAATATTTAATGCAATAACATGAACCAACAAGAATCATATTTATATTAACTAACATAAAAAAATAAATACTGCATCAAATGTTGTTGCTCACTTAATATTAGCTAAAGCCATGTTAACTAACTGAACATTACTGTAAATTGTTACCAATAAATGTGTGAAAAAGTCTTTAAAGTTGTAAAAGCAAGTAAAATCTTTTTTTAAATAATTATTTTCTTATATTTTATATAGATAGTGATATTTAATTTCAATGCAGTACCCATGTACTCCACACCTTATCAGGGTTTTTTTTAGGAAAATACTGTTCCCAGATGATACAGCAAAACACTGGCTATTTTACAGTTATTTACCCTAGAGAATACAGCAAGGGTTAACAGTGCAGACACTGTTAACTTTATTAGCATTAGTTAATGTAGTAGGTATTATAAATTAACAATAAACAACACTTTTAATGCATTTATTATCTAGGTTAATGTTAATTCATGAATAAACTATACCGTCCATTGTGAATTCATGTTTGTTCACTAAACCTGAAGTTAATATACAATTTTAAATGTTACAAATGTAACCAGTTTTAACTAACTAAACCTTATTTGTAAAGTTTTACCAAATAAATGTATCCTTAAAGCCAGGCATAAAAATATTCCAAATTTATTTAAATCTATTTTAAAATATTTTGAATATTTTATATAGATATTAATATTTAATTTCACTATAACACCTATATTTTAAACACTGTTTTTTTTTTTTTTTTTTTTTTTTTTTTACTAAATCCAAATATTTGTATTCAAATATTTAGGTTAACACTTACATCATTAACATACAGTAAGCATGATGAACTAACAATAAACAACAAATTTACAGCGTAATGTACATTTATAAATATACTTCTGCTCGCTGCTAATTCATGTTTGTTCATTAAACATGAACTTATTATACAACTTTAATGCTAAAAAAGCATTAGCATACGGAGAAATTAACATTCTAGAGACTAACCTAGAAAATAAATGTTGTAAATCTACAGTTCATTGTAATTTCATGATACCTAATGCCTTAATTAATGTTAATAAATGAAACCCTGTATTAAGTGTCTAAATCAAAACAGGATGAATGTTACAATGAAGAAACACAAATTTCTCGGGAAATATCATTTGCTAGCAGCCGATTTACTCCTCAATTTCTCTGGGGACTAAAAAGTTGTGGGGTTTTTTTTTACTTTGGGAGCCTCTGAACCATAGCCAACTACAAAAAATGGTAAAATGTACTCTGCTAAAATAGACATCCAGATATTTTTGGGGAGTGTACAGTACATTCAGGTGAGGACAAAGTCTTTTCAAGGGGACAACGTAAAAGTTGTGTGTGTGTGTTTTGAAGTTAGACTGAATAAAACAAACTTTGGAGGCCAAAGACAAACATGGCTACAAGGTTGGCTTTGATTAAGCTGACCGTGTGTTTGTGCTTGTGTGTGTGTGTGTGTGTGTCCCGTGTGCCTTACTCCAGGGTCAAACATACACATAGATTAATTTATTCAAAAGGCATATTAACGAAATCTCTGCTGAGTTAAAGGTGCCCTTGTAACTGGGTTTACAGGGACCCTCTGCCTGCAATAAATCACTCCAAAAACATCCATAATCTAAAAACAATTATCAGCAAGATAAATCTGCTGCTGTTGAAAACTTTGGGTCATATTTCATCAGAGGAAATTGGCAGCTCAAACCATAGGGAAACAAACTTGTTTAGCGGCACATATCTGATTTCGTTCATCGACCATTCCTTATTTTTTCTCCCTCTCGATCTTTCACTTTCCACTCTTTTCTTATCATCACTAAATCACTGGTAATGATGCTCCTGTGCAATTTCCTAGATTTTCCCTCAGTCTCACATCTATCTCACTTGAATACTAACACGTTCATTTAAATACTCATCACCTTCATCTCTCTGCTTAAAATGCCTCTCTTTATTCCTCATTGGTTTCACAGATTGACATTCAGGTAAAGTATAAGAGATGAGGGCTGGTTGGGACGATTTTCATTCTTTTTTTAATCTCTTGCTGAATAATCATTAAAGAAATAGTTCACTCAAAAATGAAAATATGCTGATCATTTACTCACCCTCAGGCCATCCAAGTAGATGTGTTTGTTTATTAAAGTTAGAGAAAATAATATGGCAAAACTTCACTTTTTAAGCAATGGATCCTCTGCAGTGAATGGGTGCCGTCAGAATGAGAGTCTAAATAGCTGGTAAAAACATCACAATAATCCACAAGTAATCCTCACCAGTCCAGTTCATCAATTAACATCTTTGTTCATTTTAATCAATTAACATTTTGTCTTGCATATCAAGGACATTAATTGTATTTTGACAGCCGTATATATAAATTGGTCAAATCCTATTTTACTCCAGTTAGTAAAATGAATGTGTATTAGGTCAGATTTGTGTTTGTTTCTGTGCTTTGTTAATAAATTAAGTGCAAATGTCAGTCGTTTGGCAGGAAAGCTTTAATATGCAGGTGCTGCAAAGGTATAAAGCCACATTCAGCCCTAAATAACTCTGTCAAAATGATCAGAGAGCAACGAGGAAAGAGAGACAGTGTGTCTGCGAGTGCGTAGGTGTTTTAGGCAGACGAGAAGAGACAGCAGGTAAAAATTATAATGACAGCGAAACAAATCTGAATCATCCTCCACATCACACCCATTCTGTCTCCAGCTCTTTTCCTCCCACACACGCATGCACATGCTCTCTTCACAATGATTCACACACATGCAGGATCACAATTTTACAGTCCAGACTTTGCAATGATACAATACACTGCTGCAAACTTCTTAGATGGTAAAACAATAGATACATTAAGATTAAACAAAAAAAAATGTCCATAGAGAGTTAATGTGATGAACTACAGTAGAGCTGTCTGTGGTTACTCTAAGTCACCTGTTTGAACTAAAAATGATGAAAAAAGGTGAAGTTAGTTTTGAGTAAATGATCAGCACAGCATTCAGAAACTCCAAACACACAACAAAACATCAATGCGCCTGATGGTTTTCTGGAGCGAGAAAAGTCAGTGTGCATGGATTCTTACACTAACAGCGCCACCATGTGTACAAAACCTGCCACACCATTCACAGCACTAGAACTGCTTAAGTTTATTTAATAAAATGAATAAATATCTGCATTCAGCCTTTTTACATATCCGTCCCTTCAGAATTCAAAATTTAAGAGAACTTATACATTTGACTGTTTGCTTTACAGTGTGAATGAATAATTGAATGGTTTATGATCATTACTAAAACTATTTAAAAAAAATGTTTGTTAATTGAAATAGATGTGAAATAAAACAAAACATAAGTATTATTATTATTCTATGAATATTTTATACTAAGTGGAAAAAAAATTAACTGAAAGTTTAAGCACTAAAATTAAAAACAGGAAATCAATAAAAACAAAAACAGAAATGAAAATTCATTAAGTGTTACAATATTTTCTAATAATAAAAATGGCAAACACACATAACAAAATTACTAAACTAATATAATATTAATAATAATAGTAATAAAGTAAAATAAAATAAATATTTGAAATAAATTAAAATTAATAAATGAACATTTGGATAAATGAAGAAGAAATTATCATATATTCTATTTTATGATATTATTTTCTAACTATACCCAAATTCTGTATTATTTATGATCATTATTACTTATTGTATTAGTTGTGTTTGATGCTAGGTTTAATTAACACAAAGAACAGAAAAAGAAGAAAGAAATTAATTGGGGGGGGAAGGAGGCCGAGTTATTTTTTAACTCAAATGCTGGGTTTTTATTGGGTTATTTTTTTATATTTTAACCTATGTGCTGGGTAGCTTTTCTGTAACTACATTGCTGGGTCATTTTTAACCTTTAAAGCTGGGTTGTTGGTTTTTTGTTGTTGTTGTTTTTCCTCTATTGAGCCTCTTGACGAAACAGTGTTGCCAACTTAGCAATTTTGTTGCTAGATTTTGCAACTTTTCAGACTACCCTGGCAACTTTTTTTCAAAAAGCACCTAGCAACAAATTTTACTCTTTAAAAAAAAAAATTCTAAATTACACAAAAAGAGGAAACCACTGAACAGCCAGCCAAGCAGCACATCAACCTGGAGAGATCTGGAGACAGATGCTTAACAGAACAAGCTTCAATTGTGCATTAAGTTTCCAAATGGTCAATAATGTATGTGAATTTATGATACAGCTTGTTATTAACTTGTATACTGTATACAGTGGGACTCGAAAGTTTGGGCACCCCTTGCAGAATCTGTGAAAATATGAGTAATTTTCAAAAAATAAGAGAGATCATACTAAATGCATGTTATATTTTATTTAATACTGTCCTGAGTAAGATATTGTACATAAAATATATTAACATTTAGTCCAAGTTTAGTAACATTTAGAAAACTTTTGGAATTTGAAGATCAAGGTAAATTGTACTTAATTTGTGTACCAGGAAACATACAAGTATCTTCTGTTGCTTATGAAGGGCAGAACTAAATGGGAAAAAATATAATATTTCAACAAAATAAGACAAATTTGGCTATCTTCATACAGCTCTTAATGCATCTTGTTTCCTTCTGGAGCATCAGTGAATGTTTGAATCTTTTTAAATAGTTGTGTTTGAGTTCCTCAAATGTCCTCAGTCTGAAAAGATGCATCTCAAAATCATAAAGTCACTGCTGGAAAGGGTTCAAATATGCAAAGATGCTGGAAAACTGAAGAATCTGCAGGAGCTTAAAGATTTTTCTGAAGAACGCTGCTCAGTTTAACTGTTCAGAACAAACAAGGGACTCATGCACAACCATCACAAAACAGAAAGACAGTCGCGGATCATCAGGTAACAGAACACAGTACTAAGAACCAAGGGTTCCCAAACTTTTGAGTGGGGTTATTTTAATAATTTCAGCATTTTTTTTGTCTTGTGGACTAAATGTTAATATCTTTTATGTACAATATCTTACTCAGGACAGTACTAAATAAAAAATAACATGCATTTAGTATGATCTCTCTTATTTTTTGAAAATTACTCGCATTTTCACAGATTCTGCAAAGGGTGACCAAACTTTCAAGCCCCACTGTATATAATTGTTGTTCAGTTAGATAGACTGTAAAACACTGAAAAGCTACTAGTCCTTTTCTGCCAGGATTTTATCCTTTAAGTTGTAACCATGTAACCTTAAAACAAAATACAATGTGGAATTTTAAATACAGGTAAAACAAAAATAATTAATTAATTTTTTACTTTTATTTTTTTAAATGAAATGCTACTTTTAAATTTTCCTTCTTTATTTATAAAATGTTTGTTAAACAAGTTTAAATGTATGTAATATTGTATATGCCGTATTCATCCAAATAAATTCAATATATCTTCCTAAAGCACTATCTGCCTGATTCTAACAAAAATAATGCTGAGATTAAATAGCTGTATTAGTTATATTAAATAATTATATGACCCCTTTAATTTCACAACACAATTCTAGTTATGCGGTACTGTGTCTTTAAGTGATTTCTGAAGGTGCACGAGACGGCTGCGCGCGCTCGCTCCCGTGTGTAGACGCTCCAAAAAATGTGTTAAGAATTACAAAAGCTGGATCTGTAACACTGGAAGATAAACGCAACAACTGTTCATCATTCGCAAGGTGAGCCTCATCTCGTTATCTGTCGCTTGCATGCAGCGCGTTGTTACTTCTCTGATGTTTTTCGTTAGAGAGAAACAATACAAAGAAGGTTTTGGAAAATGAACCGGCGAGAAGTGAAGAGGCCCCTTGAGCGTCTCACCGCTCAACGTTACATCTCAAGGCGAACTTTAGCTTTCCTCCTTCCCCTTCTTTGCTACATTTAAACGGGGTGGTTTATTAAATGTCACGTTTAAACGCACGACTTCCGGGGTTCCCCCTAACAGAAGCTCTTTTGAAACTAAACGAGTGTAAACACGGCCGGAGACACCGTGGCCGGCAGGCGGAAGACGCTCGTTCCTCAACGGTGTCTCTTAGTTCCGCTCCCCGGTTTAGAGTGCATGCAGAGCCGCGAGCTGCGCGGAGGGAGAGCCCGGTGCGCCGGTGAGACGGAACTCTGACTGCGGAACTGCAAAATCACAGTAAAACATTACAAGTTTCTTACGGTGAAGTGCAAAGGAGATACAAAGTCTCCGTTCAGCTGAGGGAGTTATTTTGTCATAACTTACGGGAGATTATTGTCTGAGGAGGTGAAGCGGTTGAAGGCAGCGAAGGAAGGGGCCTCGGCTACGGTACTGCTCGGGTATCGATGCATGCACGTTAGCTTACGCGCCCTTAAAATTAGCAATAGGAATTTATATGAATACAGCCATTCTGATTTATCTTGACGATTCTGATTCGTTAACAGTTCCATTAGTGATTCTTTTAGTACTTTGTACGGATAAGTACTTTAAATGAATGTAATTCTTGTTCACATTTATTATCCTCAAGTGATGTTAACTTTCAGCAAACGTAACAAAGCACAAATAATTTTTACACGGATTTCTTGGTGTAAATCATTCCAATAATTTATTGTAACTATATATTTAAAGATCAGTAAATATAAAAATACATTGAATTTAGTCATTCATATAAAACGAATCGAAGCTCATAATTTTTGTGATATAGACAAAGTAGACTGTAACTACACTTAACTATGCCTTAACTACGACATAACACACTGACATTTCTAGGCTAATTAGAAGTAAATAAAGTAATAATTTACAGTTCAGTGAGTCAGATTCATTCAGCATAAGCTCGGAATCACAAGTGATTCACTAAAAGAATCAGTCCATAAGAGTCATTCGTTCAAAGCTCGTACCACTGCGGACAACACCGGCCGTGTTTGTTTCACTAAAAAGAACCGGCTCATTAATTTGGATTTCGAACATCGCTGTTTGTTCGTACACGATAAATAGTTTGCAAAAAAAAAAAAAATCACAAAATTTGGTTTGCTATTTCTATGTTTATAATATCAAGTGCCACTGAAACACCTGTTCTGGTGTTAAAGCTAACAAATCTTAATCTTAAAATTACAGAACATTATATTTATAATATTAATAGCCATATATTGTTTAGAAAAAGCCAATAAAGCTGAATATCCCTCACAAATTTTTTGATGTATAATTGCAATACACCTCCTGTAAGCATTCTATTAACATTTAATTGTGATTTACCAGTCTACATAGAACAAAAACACTTGGATAAATATTGCATTAGTATTAGCCATACCACTAAGTGAAATACCAATTTTTTTAATAAAAAAATGTAAAGAGTACAGGATTATATGGTTAGCTGCATATTTTATTTGCTTTTATCATTGTTTTTCTCTGCTGTCTTTGACCCAGCCGTGACCCATATTTGAGTTGTAGGCCCACTAATTTGCCCTGGAGGTTGGGGAGCCCAACCATAATTTTTATACCAGGCTCTGTAAATTTTTGTGACAGCGCTGCCTGTAATAGGCAGACTGTGGAATGTTGTAACATCTGTTTGCTTTATTTCAGTAACACTTTTTTTTTTTATTACAATTAGTCTTTTAAATAATTTGTCCTAAATATGTGCTCACTAATTGTTAATTGTGAGCTTATACACTATCCCAAGGTTGTTACAACCCTTCCTTTCTGATACGCAATTGTTCTAGTTCTTTTTTTTTTTTTGTTCTTTCTCTCAATATACATTTTAGATGAAAGTTTTGAGCAAATGTGCATTTCAAATTAAATGGAAATCTGCTGATGATAAAAGTTCTGTAAATTCACATTTATAACCTGACTGCATTAAAATTATAATCCATTACTGATGTGAATTTTGTTGTTTTTTAATTGTTGTATGATGTTGATTTCATCCCTGTAGATAATTTGTTCAAATGACAAACTTCAACTCTCCCTGGTCCCATCTACCATTAATGTTTTGTAAAGAATGTATCCCTAATATTTTAAATGATGCTCTAATCACTCTTCTAAACACTGCATGCAATGTTTTAGAATTAAATGTTATTAATGTTGTTAAAATTACAACTTCTGTTCTTTGCATTTAAGAATGTAAACAAGATCACCGGTGGAGCTTCCCCATGCACCTACATCCCTTTCATTCCGACCTTCTAGAATGTTCCTGAAGACAGTTCCTCCGGTGGTGGCTATTCACTCGGAATGGAGATCCAATAAGAGCTGCATCCTGCCTCTCTTTTTCAATGACAGTGCTTCCGACAGCGACCTTGCTTCTGTTAGCGGCACCCCCATCCCACAGAAGATCCAGATGATTATAGAGAGCCTCCACAGCACCCAGTCTTCGGACATGAGCGAAAACATGCAGACCGAAAAGGCTTCTCATTCCAGCCACGAGGCTGACTACAAGGGTCAAATGCGACTCATGGACACTTCTGCAAGATCCAGGCGAACAGGGCCAGACACTAAGCCACAGCTTGGCAGATCTGATACTGGCGATGATTCGGATAGTGATGATTCTGTGGACAGAGGCATTGAGGAGGCCATTCAGGAGTATCTGAAGGAGAAGGTGGACCACAAGCGGAAAGGGGATCCGATGGCAAGTTCGCCCCCAGCGCCCAAGCTTCAGCGTAGGGAACCAACTGTCCAAGATGCTGCTAAACAACACACACATTCCACTAGTGGTAAGGTGCTAATTGCTAGCAATAATATACAGAGAGCCTTGAGTGGTACGCAGCCCCTTAAGAAGAAAGTCAAGAAGAAGAAGCTAAGCAAAGAAAATCCCTTTAAGAAAGCAGACACAAGTAAAGTTTTGCCTGTAAAAAGTCTTCCTCCACCCAGAGCTAAGAAAGGATCTTCCTCGTCTTCAGAGATGGACAGATCTCCACCTCGTCTCGTCATTAAAGAGGAAGAGGAATGGCTCGATTCAAGCAGCGATGATGGAATTGAAGAGGAGATTCAGAGATTCCAGCAAGAGAAAAAACAAAAACAGGAAGGTGAAAATGATGCCCTGAGATCTTCACGACAAAGGGAGCACTCTGAATCGAGCAGCGATGAAGGTATTGAAGAAGCAATCCGTCACTTCCAGGAACAAAAAGACAAGCAGAAGAAAAAGAAAAGTCCTCTCAAATCTGTCCAACTTGTGCCTGTGCAACATATCAAACCAGCCGTCGCTGCTTCCGAATGCATGAGCACTGAGCCACTCAAAGCACTGTCCAAGAAGAGCAAGAAGAAGTTGATAACTAAGAAGTCTAATCTCCCTACACCACTGGGTGTAAGCCACTTTTTGAACAAGTGTACATCACAGGGCTCTAAAGTCAAAGAGTGTGCCCCACCCCCTTCAAACTCAAAACAAACCCACACTGAACATCAGATCCATTCCAGCCTGAAGGTCAACACTGCTGAGCTGATGTGTGCTGAAGCCATTCTAGACATCTCCAAAACTGTCATGCCAGAGGTGTTTGAGTCCAACTTAAGCATTGCTAACAGAAATTTGCTTCAGATGCCGACATTCCCCACTGTTGCACCAACTGTAGATAAAAGTGATGAAAGCTCTGTTGACAGTGAGGACGGGATTGAACAAGAGATAAGGAAATTTTTGGAGGATAAAGCAAAGATGAACAAAGAGCTTCCTACAACAACAGGTGCACCTCCAACAGCTTCAGGAGATCCCACCACAAGCAAAGAGCCAAAGAAGAAGAAGGAAACCCAGCCGAACAAAGCAGTGAGGCTCTCCCTGTCAAAAAAACGCAAGTTCAAAGAAGAACAAAGCAAACTTTCTAGAGATAGTGACTTGGTTTTGAATATTAAAGAGGAACCTCCAGGGACAACTCTGAATTATTGTGACTCCACCAGACCAGAGCTTTCAGCCTCTCCCACTGTGACGTCCCATTCAAGTAGTCTAACCACCAAGAAAATCAGCAAACTGAAGCAGAACTCCCCACCTCACAAGGGTACGGATAGTAGTGTACTCAAAGACAAAGTTTCCACTTACAGTATGTCCAGTCCAAAGACTGCGATTGGCTCAGAGAAAAATGACAGCAGTGACAAAAGCAGCTCCCTGGACAGTGATGAGGATCTAGATGCCGCAATTAAAGACTTACTTAAGACAAAGAAAAAAGTCAAAAAGAAAGTGAGGGATATGAAGGTGAGGAAAAGCACCAGACCTTCAGAGGCTTCATCTTTGGATGCTATAAAAAAACAGAAACCTTTTACAGACCTGAAGAGTATCCCTTCCAAGCTCGTTAAGTCTGGCATCTTGAAAGGTGGCAAAGAAACACTGAACATTCGGACTAAAAATGGCAAGGGTCATAAAAGCAAAGCAGTTAAAGGCAGATCAGAAGTCCCGAACATCAAAGAATCTAAAAGCCCTGCACAACCTGACAAGGTGACTGGGAATGGTGGGATTCCTAAGACTCAAGATGTGGACTTACCTTCTTCCAGTCTGCATGCAGAAGACGAAGACAGTTCTGTGGACAGCGATGATAGCATTGAGCAAGAGATCAGGAGATTTCTAGCTGAAAGAGCCAAGGAGTCTACACCTTTCACCGCAAACACCAAACAGGAGGAAGAGGCTGTAGACTCCTTGACCTCACTTCCAGAGTGTGATGTTAACCCAGAACGTCAGAAGATCCTAATTGAAACTCCAGTTTCTGCTTCAGCATCAACCTCTGTTAGACTCTTCAAAAGTGAAACACAAGCGGAATCCATAGCCACACCTGCAAGATCCGCGGATGCACCTGCAGAACTCAACAAGGGACCAGTCTTGACACCCGGCAGCTCTTGCATTATGGGTTGTAGGAGGACCGAAAGTCAAAAACTTGAGATCTCGACCCCAAGAGATCCAAAGAACGGCAGCTCTCAGACAGATAAGGACACTCCGACAAGTCATACCATCAAACCCAACTCCTTCACTACTCCCTCTGTGAGCTCAGAGATGCCCCAATCATTGGGTCATCAACACCAGAACCTATTCCTGATGAGACCCGTTAACAGCGGTATGAGCGACGTCAAGGTACTTTCCGCGGCAGATGGTAATGACCCTGCCGTCAACCACCAGAGGTTAACATCAGCCACTAGGATACCTTTGAAGGATGTCATTAGTTCTCTTTGTCCCTCACCTATCACAAAACCTCAAATTAGTTCCTGTGCTGTCACCACAGGTGACCTCTTGACCTCGGCGCCCCCTGGGGGCAGGACAGAGGGACTTTACTTGCATAACCGCCTTAAAAGGGACCGACACCTCTCCGATAGACCACACTTATCCCCTGCCACCTCACACCTGTGCCAGCCCTCACCTGTACTGCACCCCCACCAGGGCGGCAGTGTAATCCAGGTACAACGGGACCAGGCTGCTTTCCCAACGCCCTTAGCAAAGACAAACCACCTGCAGGTCAGCCAGATAGAGCCGACTGAGTCCACTGCATGTTTAGGAGTGAGACAAAGGGAGGGAGGAAGTGTTAGCAAGGAAGAGAAAGAGCAGGAAGATGAGGAAGAGAAATGTGTTGATGAGACAGATGTAGAGTCAGATGAGGAAAGGAAAGATCAGAAGACAAAAGACAGGAAGACTCAGCCCCATAATCAGTGAGTACCTACCTGTCCTCTCTCCAAACACACACACATATCAGTTGAGGGAACATGGTTGCCAAATCCCAGTACATATCCATGCTCTAAGATGTAAGATACGAAAGACTTCAACAAATTGTCGTCGTCTTTAATTAGAAAGAGTTAATGAGTGTTTTGGTCATTGGTTTGGGGGGATCTCTGGATCCAAGTCTGTGAATCGCAAGTATTTTGCTAGATTCCCAACCATACAGCCGAAATTTTCCTTCGGCTTTAAGCATTAGTTGTTTTATTTTAGCATTAGCCTGACAGACTGCGGCGTCTAGTCCTGCATTTCACTGTTTCAGACTTTTTGTACTGTATGATTTAGGTTCCATGGGACGTCATGTAGGACTATTTGAGTGTACCACATCCTTTTTTTGTATGTTTGTACATTTATAAATATATTTAAAAGCAGACATGATGTCATGAAGAGAGATTAAACTTTGTTTTTTTTATTGTTTTTGTTTTGTATTTTCTCTGCAGCAGCTGCAGCATTTCTGAATGAATCATGCTTTACAAACTTTGCTTTTTGAGAAATTCTTATTTGAGACTATGAAAAGTAAAAAACGAAGGTTTATGAAAAGATGGCAATATCATTGGTGAGTTTACATGTTAAATGGTTTCCAGGTTTAAATATTTAGCCTATCCATTAGGAAATCGTTTTTTTTTTCTGCAAAAACTTCTACAAGATAAACACCAACATGCAAATTGCGTCTTTAAGTACTAAACTGTTCGTTTGCATCAATGCATAATGGTTTAACATAATCAACATAATTCAAGATCCTTGACCTCTGAGAGGACGGGCTGAGTCCCCTTTCAGTAACATTAAAATAGTCCCTGAGGTTTCTAAATGAGGAAAATCTCATCAGCACAACACTGAATGACTCATTTGGGCCTCATTTGTGAAACTGAAGCAGAATGATTTTCCATTAAAATAGTTCCCAAAGCCCTTCTTGTATAAATTGGTCCATTCAGTTCAAAGTAACAGTCTACACAAGAACAGTTTGTTGAACAACTTATAAAGAAATGTGTTCTGCTTGTTTTATAAATGAAACCCTTTAAGTTTACATATGTATATAAAATGTGTATGAAAAATGGCCAATTACTTGGTATTAAAATTTTACAGCTAAACGGCAGTAGCAGTAATCGTAACCCTTACGCTTTTTTAAAATCTTCTAAATAACTTGCCCTCAATAAGCATGTTTTTTTTCACAATGTTCCCCTTTAACACATTTTTATGTACTTAGTTGAGAATTTTTTATATCCGTGTCATAACCAGTTAATTTTTGTACCACTGGACAACATTCAAAGATTTATATCAGACTGCTAATTAAAAGGAGGAAACTCTCTCTCTCTCTCTCAGTGTCTCAAAATTCAGTTATCTTTCTCTTTTAGCACAAATTTGCATCCTTCTCTCAAAAGTCACACCGCTCTCTCTCTCTCTCATCCCTCTCTCTGCACCTGTTTCTTAGTTCCTGTTTCTGTTGCTTATTATATGTAGGTGTTTCCTATATGAAAAGAATGTTATTTATTTTTGTTTATAGAAGAGAAGAAAGTAAAGACTCATGCTGACTATGCTGGGCATTGCCAGTTTTCATAGATATTTTGCAAAAAAACTTAAAAAATGATTTTGGAGTCCCCTGCTCTGCACAGAGAAACGAAATGCAAACTGTATCTCTGAAGATGTATAATAAAAATTGACTGAGACACAAGGCTGTATGGTTCTTATACTCTGTGTGTGTGTGTGTGTGTGTGTGTGTTTCTAATCAGTATCTTACAAAGCTTCCTCTGTGTTGTGTCTATATAAAAAGTAGCTTCCTTCCTCACAGATGTCTAAATTGAAGCTAATGCCAGTTTGTTTCCTTGCATCACATGTAACTAAATGACAGCTATTCAAAATATTTAATTTTGTATAGTTTTGTCCTTATGAATGTTCATATTTTTAATTAGACACTCATCAGGACACGAAAAAAGAATGGCCTGTTGATTTTTCATCACAAAAGAAGATTAGAGGATATCTTTATGCTGTAATGTGATGCTTTGTCATTGAATATTTTGTTACATTGCTGTGTCCACATGCTATGTCTGTGACCAATTAAACTCTGTTGAAGTTGTTCATGCATGATATATCAGACCAGTACAAGAAGCAGGAGTTTTTACGTTTTTAAAAAGTTTGCATGTTTCTGTAAGTTTTGATGTTTGTATTTTACTTAAAGAATGTAAAATTATAGATTTGTTGCTTCAATCCTGCAAAGCTAAATTTCCAGTGAACACTTTGTAATA
Organism: Carassius auratus; assembly: GCF_003368295.1. Taxonomy (NCBI): domain Eukaryota; kingdom Metazoa; phylum Chordata; class Actinopteri; order Cypriniformes; family Cyprinidae; genus Carassius; species Carassius auratus. The sequence goes on along the minus strand of NC_039263.1, from coordinate 22,948,865 downwards.
ATAATAATTATAACCAAAACATTGTTTTAGATGCCAAATGTATGAATGTATACAATTTGTGTTTATAATATCAGCAATCAGATTGGTATTTGCAGCTCACAGATGCAGAGGCTGACTGTGTGTATGAATGTGTAAATCTGATTCTTTTGTTCGCTCCAGGTCTTTGTCCACCTCTATAGATCCAGGGTTCTTGTTAAGTCCATATATTGCCCTGGACACAGAGGAGAGAAGTCTGAAATTCCAAACCAGACGCCTTCGTATTCAAAAGCAGCTAGAGGTACATAAAAAAAAACTATTAAAAATTAATGCATTTACTTGCACACACACACTTATGTAAAACAGATTTGACCCACCTAGTATTTGTGAGCGAATATATAGCCTATCTGATGTTTGAGTTTTGGATTGTGTGCCAAAACGTGTGTGTGTGTGTGTTGTAGGAAAGCAAAACAGTTAAACGAAGGCTGCAGTTTGTGATCAATTTGACCAGGTAAATACACTTGCACAGATAATACAGGGCATAATGCATTCTGCTCACTTTGATATAAAACGACGGCTCAGTTTATAAAGGTTAATATTAAGCGACGCATTTAGATGCTTTATGGTTATCAAGCATTAGTGGATCTTGTCCATGATGTTTCGTTTTATTACAGGTAAACTGAAGCCGCTGGAAAATATGAGGTTCACGTGTTCAGAATACATGTATAGTTCAGTATATTTAATATTTATGTTGTTATTGTTTTATATTTAGTTTTTACTTGTCTCTCTGTTTCAGTTTCTCATTTTATAAAGAGTTCTTTATTCCCGTTGTTTAAATTGTTCATTGTAGTCAATTTGACACCGGTTCCATCAATAAAGTTTTTATTTGTTTCAAATCACTGGGCCATTGTGGAATTTTGTAGTTTGTGTGGTGTGCAATGCAACGGTTTTATCAGTCCAAAGCACTGTATGGAACACCATTACCCACAATCCTGCACTCTTCCTTACGCTCAGTGGGCGGAGCTCGAACGGAAACATGGCAGCGGGCGTCTTACCTAGAGGTGAAATAAAACGTGTTTGTATTTAAATGTTAATGCACTAAAGGTATATTTTATTATGTAAAGCATATTGTAGTAACAGTTACCAACATTAAAATATAACGTCTTCCTTGTGATTTGCAATGACATAAAACATTATGTGTCTGTCGAGTTTTTATAGTGACTTTCTAAGCAGTTTTGCAACATATATGTATGATTTAATGAATGAATGAATATGATCGGTTTCAGTAAGGCAGGTTCTCCGGAGCCCTCGGTTGGTCTCTGCTGTGTTCTCATGTCACGGACAGACATTCAGCTCCGCTGCAGCAGCGCCAGACACCGGTGAGACTGTCAGAGATCAAATGATGAAGAGATCATTACACGTGTGTAATAATACTAGAGATATTATCTGTCAGTTTATACGGTACTGAAAAAGCAATTATACATTGGGGCCACAGGGGAGTGTCAGGGGTCCCTGAGAAATGTTTAGAGAGAAAAAAATATATATATTTAAAACGATTTATTAAAATTAATGTAAATAATGTTTTAAAAAAAATAACTAGTAATTAATGCATAAAACATTGCAGTATTAAAGTGAATAAAGACGTTATTTTTGGAAATAAAATACATTAAAATCTTAATGTTTTCCAACACAAAATCTGTCAGCAATCAGTGTTTGATATCCACTTGTTCTTTAACTGTGTTCATATAAATTAATACAGAAGTTTCATAAAGAATCAGCTTGCTTATATAATTATTATTCTCTTTTAATTTGGAATGTAGACTTTAATGTAAATATGTGCTGTTATATATATATATATATATATATATATATGTGTGTGTGTGTGTGTGTGTGTGTGTGTGTTTTCAGTAAAGCACTGAAGATGATGTTGATAAAAAAAAAAAAACGTGGCTCTTATAAAGAATTTGTAACATATAATATTCATTCAAAGCTCATAATTATTTCTACGTTTGTGTTATATGTTCAGCTGCTACAGAGAAGATCCTGAACTTCCCACTCACTCAACCGGACTATTTCCACTTGTCTGAGCTCTTCACCATAAAGGACCTGTTTGAAGCCCGTGTCCATCTTGGACATAAGAAAGGCTGCAGGCATAGGTGGGTTATTGACAGTTCACCCTCTAAATTAAAATGTTGCCAGAATTTACTCACTCTCATGTATTTCCAAGCCTATGAGACTTTTCTCATCTTTGAAAAACAATGAAAGATATTTTTTAAAGAGAGCAAGCCAAAAAAGGTAATAAAGACATCCTAAAACAAATCAAGTTGATGTAAATAAAAGACACATTTCTCTAGGATTCATTTTATGACACCCTTATAACCTTGTTGGATCATTTAATGTTCGTTTACCTGGACTTTCAGAGGAGGAACAGAAATCTCTCCGGTTTTGTAAAAAAATATATATATATTTTAATTAATTTGTGTTTCAAAGATTAACCAAAATGATTATGGGTTTGGAACAACATGTAGGTAATTATTACAAGTATTACATTGAGTTTTTATATTTAATAATTGATTAATTTATTTACATTTTATTTTTATTTTATATAATTTGTAACTGTGTGTATAGTTGAGAAACTACATGGAATTTATGTAATTATGTAATTTTTTTATTTTTATATTTGTATTATATACATACATGAATATATACATTTATAAATTATTTTATATTTCTGTTATTTACATATATAAACACACTTGCAATTTTTACACTTTATTTTACGGTTACAACGATTAGTTGCTTATTAGCATGCATATTACTATAATATATGTATTAGTGCTAATTAAGCACATATTAATGCCTTATTCTACATGACCTTATTTTACATGCCTAATCCTAGTGAATACCAAACTTAACAACTACCTTACTCAAATTAGAAAATTAAGAATTTATTAATAGAAAAGTCAACAAGTGTTACCATATATTTATATATACATACACACATACTTATACACACAAAAGCATGCCAAATGTCACAGAATCTGAACGTTGCTTCTGAATGTCAATGTGTGTGTGTTTCTCTGTCCAGGCTGATGGAACCGTATCTGTTTGGTTCTCGTCTGGACACAGACATCATTGATCTGGAGCAGACAGCAGAGCACCTGCAGCGGGCGCTCAACTTCACAGCTCACGTGGCGTACCGCGGCGGCATCATCCTGTTCGTCAGCCGCAGGCGGCAGTTCGGTCACCTGATCGAGACGACGGCGCGGGAGTGCGGAGAGTACGCTCACACACGCTACTGGAAGGGCGGCCTGCTCACCAACGCCTCCATCCAGTACAGCCCCGGCGTCCGGCTGCCGGACCTCATCCTTTTCTTCTCCACGCTCAATAACGTCTTCCAGCAGCACGTCGGCATCCGGGACGCGGCCAAAATGAATATTCCCACGATGGGGATTGTGGACTCTAACTGTAACCCCAGTCTCATCACGTACCCCGTGCCCGGCAACGATGACACTCCTGTTGCCATGGAGATGTACTGCCGGTTATTTAAAATGACCATTAACAGAGCAAAGGACAAGAGGAGACAGATGGAGCTTCTCAAGGGGATTTCAGCCTCAGTTTGAAGCAGGTCGACGAGCTTCAGCATCTCTGTCAGAGTCTGTGTGGATGTGGATGTGGATGGTGTCCTCGCAGAGAAAGTCCAGTAGAAAGATCCAAGTAAATTAAGTTATATTAATGTAAGCCCATTTCAGCCACAGAATAAAAAATGTAAAAGCAACTTTTTATCTCACAATTTTGTTGTTTCTTTTGCTTCTCTCAGAATTGCAAGACTTGGAAAAAATTCGATTCTTATTTTATATCCTGCTTTTCAGAGTTTTATTCTCATAATAGTTCTTTTTTATATAAAAATGGTAAAAGCTACTTTTTTTAATCTAACTTCAGATTTTTCTTCTCAATTTACATTTATATCTCACAATTCCATTCGTTTTTTTTTTTTTTTTAGTTCTGAGAATATTTTCTCCGAATGGCAAGATAAAAAGTCAAAATTGTGAGAAAAAAAAGTCTAAACTGAGATCTTTATAGTTTTTTCCCTCTCTTCTCTCTCTCTCTCTCTCTGGCAGCTAGCATGTCTCATACAGAAATAAAGATGTGCAGCTTAATTTTAAAATGTAAAATCCAATGACTTCAAACTGAATATTTATTGTTTTTATTATTATTATTATTTATTATTATTATTAATTTCCATTGATTACCTGTAATGTGAACCCAATAAAGTTTCACAAATCCAAATGTGATGTTTACTGTTTGTACTAATGTGCATATATATTCGTTTTCAAAATACTTTAAGAAGCGGTTTGTCTTTTAATAACATTTAGCATTTTTGTATGAAGTTTTAATGTGGCACCACTAGCAAGAGTCCAACTGCACGTCAGTGATGTGATAGGTTTATATAACGTTACGTATTTAATGATTGTACTTGTGTTGCTTTATCAGCAAACGAACCCAAGTTGAACGAACCAGCGTAATAACGTACCTTCGCTATGATATACTTTCAGTAGGCTACTGCTAGCAGGTTTTTTTCTTTTGGTGAAAAGTTAAAATACACATTTTGAATTGTAATCCAACATTTATCGTAACTGATATGTTTGAAACATTCATAAAACTCCCTTTATCTCACTTTTTTGGGGGGGGCGAGACACAACCTTTAATTCGGTGCTCTGTGTAAATCCGCCTTTTATGGCCTAGCGGTTTGCCGTAGTTCTACTATATAAATATCTTTAGCCACTCCTCTTGACTGGATTTGTTCTTTATCATTTCTACGATGAAGGTGAGAACAACAACTATATATTTACATTTATGAGTATTGATTTAACCATGTAAACTACTCGGTGCATGCGATTAAATTATATACAATATAACGTTACGTATTTTCATCATTGATAACGTTACTCTATAAGACCACGTGCTTATTTTAGAATACTTAGTAATGCCGTTGGCGTATAATGTGGTGTATAATAGTATTGAGGTTGAGTTAATCACAATAAATTATGGTCGATTGTTACATAAGCAACTCATAATAATATTGGTGTAACCTTCCAGCTTTAAAAAGCTGTCTGAAACCGCCCACGTGTTAGGAGCAACCAGTCTTTAGTTTAACGCCAAAACGTTGCAGTGAAGTGCAAACAGCCCGAAATCTGCAATTCAAATATTAACAGTTTTAACAGAGTTGTCATGCTTTACTGCTGTGGTTTATTTTTATTCTTGGAAACCGCAGAGCCATAGGCAGTAAAAGAAAGGGTAGAGCTTACTTCGCATTTGACGCAGTAGCGTGCTCATGTCAGTAGGGGGCGCAATATGTTTGACACTCACTGCTGTCAATCACAGTGGAAAGATCTGGAACCACGTTGAACCCACTCCAGTGAGGGCTCTCATTCACGGGTAAAAAAAGAAGAAATAAATATATAATTATGCTTTAATTCCGCTACAGATCCCCAATGAAGAACCTTTTCTTCCTGTTTGGAACCCACCGTGATATTCTACCATCAGGTAATGATTTATCATCGACATTTAAAGCATAAATGGTGGGTCTCTGCTGAAGGACTAATTATATTACACCTTAAAATAAGTTGAATGATAAGTTGCATTTAGTTCTTCTGCCAAATAAAAATCTTACTAAAAATACTTTTATTCATTAAGGATGCATTAAATTGATGAAAGTTAAATGATTTCTGAGGGATCATGTGACCCTGAAGACTGGAGCAATTATTCTGAAAATCAAAGTAATAAATTACATTTTAAAATGGATTCACATAGAAAATAGTTATTTAAAATTTATTTTCTTGTATGATTTTTTTTTTAATTACTGTTTTTACTCTATTTTTTTTTTTTTTTTAAATGCAGCATTGGTGAACATACTGACCCCAAGCTTAGTTTTATAGAGATATGTGTGTGTGTGTGTGTGTGTGTATGTGTATATATATATATATATATGTATATATATATATATATGTGTGTGTTTGTTTTAAAAGTATTCTACAAGTATTCTACATAATCCTGCAATATCATAAAACTGCATAAAAATTGTATACAAATCAGAAAAATGATTTTGATTTAAGTCTAGCTTGACCTGTCACTTCATGTTCCCATCATGTGTGCAGTCTTGTGTAAAGGTGTGTGTAGTTGTGTGTTCTGGGTTTTGCCCCATGAGACGTAGCTGTGGCAGTGATGCCACTGTTGTGCTAAATGTGGGCAGAAAGAAACTGGCTTGCGATCGACCCTGCTGTCCTGTTTGGTGGACCGGGGGCTTGGAACGAGGCCGGATAACTCAACCCAGACCTGTGTGTGTGTGTGTGTGTGTTCGTGCCCGTGTCAGTCTCTGAAACCCTTTCCAAATGCTCCATTATTCCCCATCAGTGTTTCTTTGTTGTTGGGTATTGTAGATTCTAACGCGTTTTTGTAACTATGTGACTCATGAATCCAAAACAGACACAAGAAATTGATGAAATGGAGCTGCACTTCACTTGGGTTGTGTCAAAGAGACTTAAAACAGTACAACTCTGAAAAGAGGTCAAAGGTCGACTCTACAGGAAGCTGGAGTAGTAAGTAAAACACACAAGCACACACACTTGTTGCTCCTCGAGGCGTTGCAGCACAGCTGAATGTGCTGTGTCTGTGTCATGAGGAAGCAAAGAGCAGCAGGGCGCTAGAAACTACACTTTGTACCCATAATTCCACAGTGCAAAGAATGAATGACAGCCCCTACAAACCAACAATAAAACAAAGCATAAATGTGACCCTGGACAAACCAGTCATAAGTCACTGGGGTATATTTGTAGCAATAGCCAAAAATACATTTTTGGGTCAAAATTAAGAATTTCATTTGGACAACTTGCAAAGGCAATTTTTTTTTTTTTTTTTTTTTGTACCCTCGGATTCCAGATTTCTAAAGAGTTGTATCTCGGCCAAATCTTGTCCTATTGTCCTAACAAACCACACATCAATGGAAAGCTTGTTTATTCAGCGAAAATTGGCCCTTATGACTGATTTTGTGGTCTAGTTTTACAAATATCATCCATTCTACAAAGACTTATTATTGGGAAATATGATCACTGATATTTATATGCATTTAATGCAAGTCTGTTATGACGTACTAATTTATTTATTTGAAACATTAAACAAAAAACCTTCTACTTTTGGCCAAATTAATATCAGCAAAGCACCCAGTTGCATCATTTTACTTAGTTTGGGTCTGAATAAAATAGTTTTTCATTAGTATGAACTCCATATTCTCACTATATAATACTATATGAGCATGAGAACCATCAAGTATGATTTTCAACTAATAATTTATTATTTTTTTTCCCTAAAGGTATAAACAACAGTCATTAAAAAAATTGGCCTAATATTTAATATGTCAGACTGTACAGGGTTAAATGGGGTCACATTTTTTTTTTTTTTTTTTCAGATTTCCTCTAAAATCTGTGCAGAAAAAAATGTGTAGATCTCACCTTCCAATGAAACCACATGCTTTGTGTCAAGTGCATTGTGATTATTTTTACTTTCTAAAAAATGGAGCATTGCTTTAATCTTTATTTGTCTTTAATTTCAGGAATGTGACAAACCACCTGGATTAAGTCCTGCTCCAACATTTACACCTGCTGTGTGTTACATGCCTGTGTCTGCAGTTGTCGATCTCCACCTGCTTTTGGAACAGCTGAATAAGATCTGATCATCACCCACATTAGTGCATTACATTGTATTGTTTAATATAGAGCAACAAAATGTACTTTTTTTTTTTTTTTAATCAATTTATCTATTTCTTTTAAAGGTCATATCAACTATTCATCATCACAAAATAAACCCTCTGGAGTTTTGTTGCCATTTTTTTAAATTGTTGTTTTATATGATTTATAAAGTAAGCTATGCTTATAATGTAGTGTTTAATTATAGCATATTTTTAGCAATTAATTAATAATTAAATAATAAACAACAGTTTGTTTCAGGTTTATTTAGCATGAGAATTTACATGTTTCGTTTCTGGTGGTAACGTGTCCTTTTAAAGGTGAGGTGGTTTTGTGAGGCCTCCCTGGACTAATATATTCTGATTCCTTGTTTATTTCTAAAGGTTGAGTAAAAGGATACGTGCTGTTGTGTTTGTCCTTCAAACAAGTGCTGTACTTTGTGTACCTGTGCCTTGCCAAAAAAAGGAGGAAAAAACACCCCATAAACACAATTTAAGTTTCAAACATTTACTCATGAATAATATCTGAACAAATTGATGGAGGTAAAATAAACTAGTATTTAGGAGCCTTAATAAGTCCCCATGCTAATTGTGCTGGCCTCCTTGGAGTCGCAAAATAAATACTTAATTGTACATAAAATCACTTCATTCATAACAATGTTAAACTGTACTAAAGCCTAGTGCACACTAGAAGACAAAATCTCGTCCTCCGTGTCTCATGTCTGCAAAATCAATACAAAATCACAAATATGTCCATGGATCTATGCAGGAACAAAATTTCAGGATCATTCCCACAAAGACAAAGAAGAGAATGATCTTAAAAGTGAAGATAGGAAACAGGTTTTTAAATGTTTACTTGGACCTTCTTGTTGGTTATCCGTGGAATGTGCCAGTTGTTTAGTATTACTGAAGTGTGATTTGAGTGCCTACTGTGAATCGAGGAGATGTTTCCATTATGCACACACAATTTCAGGTTTATATGCAGGTGTGTTTTATAGTCCTGCACATACACCGTCACTGGCCCTTGATTCCTCTAATGTTGTTTACAGTGACACCATAATTCCATTTCATCTAGGTTTAATGTTAACAGTAATCTTGTTCCGAACACATTCAGACATAAACACACAAGCCCTGAGAAACACAGTAAGTAATTTCACAGTTCAAGTACAAATCCCATCACAAACTCTCCAGACCGCTCAAAAAAGCAGTATCCTTCCTGTGGAAACTACAATATGAGAGGAACATCCTCCCAAAACAAGCGCACATACAATCACAACATACATCCTGTAAAACGTCATAATATATAACCTTCACTCATTTCTATTTCGTGAATTTAGTGTAGACTTCCTGGTTGTGTTGGTTGAGTCCCAACGTTTCCTGGCATCAAAGGAAGGGTGCTTCTAAACATTGCTAAAGATCCGTATTCTTCTGAGCTGAAAGTCAAAAGGGGTGTGGCTATAGTTTATCCTTCAAGAAGCAACTCAGAGGAGCATTGCAAGAAAAATCCTGCTGTTGCAACCAAAAGCTGTGCATCTTGCCGTGGTTTCAGAGCAAGACCATTCTCATAGAAACTCTTTCCTTGGATTACTTTTTGGAATTGACCCTACTTTCCTTGTACTTGCAGCCCAGATCCTTAACCAAATCATTTTTCTGAAGGTGTACCAATAGGGTTAAAGGGTCTTCAGGTGATTCACTCAAGTAAATTAGATGGTTTGAATGTAGAGGCTTGTTCACACCGAGACGAATATTGCACGTGATTATCGCGTTTAATGCCTCGTGACTTAACAAAGGGCATCAATGCGAGTCTGCACACTGATGTGCACTAGCCGACCAATGAGATTGACAATTTTGTTCACATGCCTGGAGCTGCTGAAGTTACAGTAAAAATGACTTGGTGATGCTCAAGCACAAAAAGATCTAGCTGAGCATACATTGATACCTAATGGACAAAGAGGAAGTAAATATACCAAGAAGATGCATCGAGGCAAGATGAATGTAGAGCTGCTGGTTTCATTGGTGTCTGAACACAAAGGGCTTTATGACAAATGTAACAGTGACTACAAAACTCTCGATAAGAGGGAGCTGTTATTGAGAGGAATTGCAGATCAAATAGGATTCTGTGTGTACCGGGGTAATTCTGTTTTTCATTAAACACCATCTAATGTCAGGGAGTGAATTTGCACATTGCTTGGGTATGAACACAAAAGACACATCAAAAAACGTTTGTGATAAGCATGTGCAAAGACCATCCCGGTGTGTACAAGGCTTAAGACTTTTCTCTAAGAAAGTATCCTTTCCTTGGCATAAATCTTGGAACTTATTATTTTTGTCCGATCTTTTCCCAAAAGGTCACCAAGCAGGACTAAACATATCACTTGGAAGGGGGATACATGGTCAAAGGAATGTCCTCCAGTTGGTTTCCTCCAATTAAGAACAGTCTTAACTTGGCTATTTTGGCAAAAGGAAAAAGATTGTTCTGAAGGGTTTTCTATTAGGGTCTTCATTTGAGTAACTAAAGTAAAAGATAAAGGGGATGTAGAGCAAGACCATCTTCTTGGAAACGCTGTGGGTTTTTCTACTTTGAAATGTCCTTGTGCTTGCAGCCCAGATACTAAGCCAAAAGTTCACCAAAAAGGACCCATTCGGCTTGGGGCTGCATGGTCAAAGAGAGTTGTCTTTGTTCCCACTGGACAGTTATCACTTTGAAACTTTTGGGCAAAAGAAAATTAGTTTTCCTTAGGTGTTTCTACAGGGTTTATTGTTCTTCAGTTGAGTAAAATCTGAGGGTGGGGATGTAGTTGGCAGAGTTCAGCTATTATGTTGGCCTTCCAGAACTTATTGTACTGACCCCAATTGTTTTCTCTGGAAGTCTCCGATTCTCTTGCTCTTCGTTGTCTTTCTTTTGATCATCCCTTTGTTGGTCTCAAGAGTACTTGGTATTGGAGATCTTCTTCCACAATAGTGTTTTGAGGTTGTTCAAAACAAGGGAATGGTGCACTTCCATCTGTGAGGCAAGCCCGCTGAGCGTCACACAGGTGCGTAGCTGTTTCTCCAGGTCCTCCCTCAGATCCGACGGAGCTCCGAAGAGTAGAAAGTCTTGCAGGAGGGCACACACCTTGGCCAAGTTGGGCTGCACCACCTCCACGTTGCACTGCCTTGCCAATCGGTCACACGTTGCCATGCAATCTCGCCCATAAGTGCAATCGGCATTTGCTTCACAAGTTCTCCCTCGCAGAAACCCTTTGACAGTTGCCTCTGATGCTATACTTTGAAGGTCTGCCATCTTGAAGTCATATTTCGTATTGTAGCTGACCCGTCTTGGGCTTGCGTCACAAATGTAGAAGCTTCCGTATATGCCATGGAACACCTCTTCAACAAACTCTAGAAGTCCAATGGTGATTCGAGCTCTGCGGGGCCATGCAGGAGCAAGCCATTGGTTAAAAGCGACACTCAGCGCCTCAGGAAACACTGGCTTCAGCCAACCAGGCACCTCCAGCCTGAAAAGGGCACTGTGTGCTACGCGTTCAGTCACATAAAGGTCTCCGCAGAAGCCAAGCAAGTGTGGAGCATGTTCTTTATCTTGCAGTGCCACCATTAAAACAAATTCATTGATCTGAAGCAAAGCCCACACGGATTTCGCCTCTGCTAATGAAACTTTGCCATCGCCGTTGACATCCGCCAGAGAAATCACGCGAGTTACTAGAGTGCTAAGAGATGATTGCTCACCAACACTGTCCTGTGAATGAATGGAAGAGGGAAAAGGGATTTTAGAACCTCCAATGTTTTATTTCATAGACTAAATATAATTTATTAGTAATCAAAAAAAAAATTATTTTATATTGTTCATACATAAGCAGGGTTAGAATTTAACTTTTTCACTTACCAGTCAAGTTACCAGCCATTCATAACTTTTATTACCCAAAAAAATTTATAAAAATTACCAAAATAAACCAAAAGGATGTGGACACTGGATGTGGACATGTGGAATCACTTGAACTTTGTGTCAAATCTTGCCAGAAGATAAGGCCGATTCTGTAGCCAGAAAGCCTGTAGTGTGGTGTGTGTTTCTACACTATATACTATGTATTTTCTAAGGTCTGGTATGCATCTTCTACTCTTAGATTTATCTTTGAGAGTTTGATATTTGTATTGATATGATTTGATATCTTTGAAATGGCTATGTAATTGGAATAATACACATTTACCTGACTGGTAATAAATTGTTACATTTGATTTTATTCTGTTTTACTTTGTAGGGCTTAAGGGGAATTTCCATTTAGGTCAACTGGATGTTGTTCGACCAACCTAAATAGGGCGAGCCTAACCTCGGTTTATTTTAATATTATTCTAGCGAAGTGTACATTGGGAAACCATGGCATGACCATACCAATGCTACCATCAGGGAAAGTAATGTTGGTTGGCTTAGATCTATAGTAGTGGTCTTGCTTTATTCAAGTGATTACAAATCTATGGGGGTTAATTAAAAGTACTTTTAGAAAGAGCAAGCATAGTATTGGCCATCTAAAGTGTCAGCCTGTCTAATAACCAAGACTGCCGAGAATGTGACCGTAACATATGCTAACGGCCGAAGCGATATCTTTAATGCGACATGAGCACCCGAATGAACGAGTACAATAATATTAAAGAATAAATAAAATAATCAGATGTCTAGATAAATTATCCAATAAACTATCAATTACAATTGACATTCTAACTCAAATGCGAGGTCATAATAAAATGGAATCAGATTAGATGAAAAAAAAATGGAGTCAGATTTGAATTTAAACTAAATTTGATAACTTACTGCGCTGAAATGATCAAACACACAGGAAAACATGACCGAACACACAGGAAAACTTCATCCATCACTGGAAAGCTCCACTGGACCAATTGTGTGGACCTTGCACTTCAATGCAAAGGAAACCAAGTGCGCCTGCCACACCGCTATTTATCAGGGATGTTCAAGTAAGCTAGATGGGCACAGAGGCTGTGCAATTAGACTGTTTTTAATATATCATAATGACCCACAAGTTCAGTATTTGCACTAAATCTGCACAGGTTTGGCTTAAATGAACTTAATGAAATTAATAAGTGAACTATTTACAAAAAAGTAACCTGCCAAATTGGCTAGTGATTTGACAGCGTTACTCGCCACAGCTAACTTTAACCCGCATTTGGTGGGTTGGAGGGTGTTAATTTCAAATCCTGTACATAAGTAATAATAAATAACAAATTCTTAAAAAAATAACTAAAAATAAGATGAGAGCAACAGAACTTCCTATAATTTCCCACACTTCATTGGGAGAATAACTTTGAAGGGCTTGTTCCTTTTTTAAAAAAAAATGGCCAACAATAACATCTACAGTCATGAACTATGATTTTCTACTGTGTATTTCTAGTCAGAGGTGGGTGGTATGTATGATTTAGGAGAAGGGCATGTTTTCATTCTAGAGAACATTTATTTCTAATTAAATTTTCTATAAAAATCCATGTATTTGTGTCGATATGAGACCATTGTCAGTATTTTTGGTAGTAAAGTAATAATAAATTATATTAGTAGTGGCTAGTAGCTATATACACTAGCATAAAGATTAGCCTCAACGTGAACCTACATGGACTACAAACTTCTCGAGATCTTTAAAGTACGGCCTTTTTAGAATTACGCATGTATACTGAAGCATACACGGCCATTTACAGCACTTTGTGTGGGTTGTGTTTAAGTGTGTGTTAGTGTTGTCCTCCCCTGTGACACTGAGAGTGAGTGTATTGTTCTGGCTGTGACCTTTTCAAGCTCTTTCAGTTATTTTTGGCTTCTCTTCCGTTACCCCTCTCCCTCCCCTGCTCTTTCTCCATTTTCACCCTCCTACAGCAGACCTTGAGGAACAGCCGAAAGCTCAGAGAGGGCTTGACCGTCTTATATCCGTTTCTGCTTTGCTAAGCAGGACATACACATCTCCAACCAGTCACAACTAGGGCTGGGTGACATATTGAATATTTATATGATAAATATATATATATAAGTCCTAGCCACAACAATTAAAGTTCAAATTAAAAACATCAAGATCTAGAGTTTATGGACAAGCTTTCTAGAACTAGAATATAAAACGGGTTTCTGTGTAACCACAGGTCTGATTTATTGCTATATTTGTGCATCCTGTGAAAATGAAGAAAAAAGTAGATCAAAAGACCTTGAGAAAGGAATGCAGCATCGCTCTGAATTCATCCATGGATGTTCCTCGGGTGGGTTTATCGTAGAGACTGTTGTCATGCCGTAGTGGAGAGTCAGGACTATTTTCTCCTCTCATGCTTTCTTCAATCCCACACTTCACCAGTACAGCTTTCTCCTTCCACACAGCACTGTAGACCTGCAATATAGTATATTACATATAAATACATATTATGTGTGCTAGATGTCTTTGTATATATATATATATTTTTTTTTTTATTTGATTTGATTTATTAGACAGTAAAAAATAAATGCATAACATGAAGTCATCATAGTGACATTATACATTAATCAGAACTGTCGAGGATAACACAAGAAAGTTAAGAACTTATAGAATTTGTAGTAAATTAAGCTATACAAATAAACTGTTGTTCAGAGTTTGTTGAGTAATAATTACTTTAAAAAACAAGATATACATAATAAATAATGTTATACATTGCGGTATTGAGAAGCATGCAATTTTTTTGAAAAAGCAAACATGAAGTAACATTTCTAGATGCACTGCCTATTTGGGGGATAAAACTGGTATGGAAAATTATCCTTCAAACATTTTTTGTGAAAAAATGATCTGTGTGTTTTTGAGAGTTGACCTGGTGTGTCGGTGACGTTGAAAGACAGCGTTGAAGAGACAGTGTTTTCTCCTCGCAGAGAGACTTACACACTGCCCCCGAGATAACACCTCTGCGATAATGATCACACTGAAACACACACACAGGAAACAGGCATTAACCACAAACATCTAGTCATCTTTTCTCGGTTTAACAGCCTTGTGCCAACAACCGGAGGACAAACGGTCAGTCAGAGGACAGAAGGCTTCATGACGTCATAATGGACTGCTGCTTGGGCAGATGATGACCCACAAATACACAGATCAGCTTAAAGGCAGCATATTACTTCTTCTCATCTGCCTTCTCGCGTTTCCTTCTCATTTTTATTTCTGATACCTACCAAAGTGGTTGTCAGGCAACGTGTTGCAAAACAAGAGCTGAAAAGCTTTTAAACTACAGCACTGAGACACACACACACACACATATATGGATGCATATTCTACATTATTTTTAAGGTTCTGAATGCCAAAATGGTTTTTAAATGTTGCTCAAATTGAGGTTTTTCAGAAACTAGTACCTTAAAATGACGGTTCACCCAAAACTGAAAATTTGTCATCATTTAATCACCCTCAAGTCATTCCAAACCTGAATTTCCTTCCAACAAAATAAGTAACCAAACAGTCGCTGGTCCCCATTGACAGTCAATGGCTACTGTCAACTGCTTGATTACTTATTTTTTGTAACATATACCTATATTCTTTAAAACATGTCTTCTTTTGCGTTTAGCAGAAGAAATGAATGCATACAGGTAAATTAGGTCTGAATGTTTTTCATTTTTTGGGGTGAACTATTCCTTTAAATCTAGGTTTGGAAGTTTAGTGCACACACAGGTTGTATGGTCAACTTTACGGTAACTTTTTAAATCATTTTTAAGCTAGTTACGATACACTTTAGTTGTTTGAAAAGCACAATTTTAATTGTTTCATGAAAAAAAAAAAACGATATGACTAGGAATATAAATCATCCCAGTAAGAGGAAGTTCTACTTTCCTGATGGGCTTGTGTTTACATCCTGAATACAAAATTTGTGATTAAACTCAATCACACTGCGTGATTAGCATACTGTTAAAATAAAAAGGAAACATTTATATTTGGCTTCTATAATGGCATAATTATGATCTGTCAACTCTCTCTTCTTTTTAATTTTCCACTTCCTCTCTCATTCTGCAGTTATGTACAAGGACTTCCTTTCAGAGAAATGCTTGAAGGCAAAACAGCACAAATATTACACCATCTGTGTGTATGGAGTGGATGTGAAGCGTTTGTCAATCATCATGAATCATCCTCAGTTTTTACCTGCAATGCAATGAAGTGACAAATCCTGTCTATCCCATGTTGGTTTCTCCTAAGTGGCGGGAAATGGCGCTCATGGGAAGGCATGTGCACCTAAACTCATGCATTATGGTGGATGCTGTGACTTACGATGAGCATGGTACAGACGTGTCCTCTGCAGAGCTCCGAATAAGAGGAATACTGCATATAGAGCACCCAGCTGGCCACCAGAATCCCAAACCACGCCACCAACAGGTACTTGACTTTAACTGCAGGTAAACGGGACTGAAAGAGACACCATAAACTTACATATACACACACAACGATATTTCACATGACATATGTAAGCTTTCGTTTGTATTACATTTTTAATGCAGATCTTATTTTCACTTTCATACGTGGAAATAAATTGGATACATATCAGAATTTTGCAAAGTGGCTTCAGTGTAAAAATCATGCAAGTTTTTAAAGAATATTAATTTCAAAGTGAACATTTCATCTTTCAAATTAGAAAATTAATGTGATAATTAGAATTTTGCCACTTTCATATGTTGAAATTATTTGGATACATATTAGAATTTTGCCATCATCCAATCTTTTATCTTTTATCTAGAAATATCAAAGACAATTCATAATTAATTTTGTATAAATGAATGTGTAATGTGTGTGTGTGTGTATATATACATATATTTATATATATATATATATATATATATATATATATATATATATATATATATATATATACACACACACAGACACACACACAAAAACACACACACAATATATAAAACAGATAACACTTTTTATTTATTTTCATAAATCATATTTTTGTTGGGTTTTATTATGTTAGTTAGCTGTATAGATTGATATTAATTGGAATGGATGATATATGTATAGCATTATACTAAACAAACAAAAACTAAGCAAAACGTAATATAAATTCTAGTGCTGTCAAACAATTAATTGCGATTGATCGCATCCACAATAAAAGTTTTTGTTTACATAATAGATGTATGTGTACTGTGTATATTTTTTATGTATATATAAATAAAACACACAGACTTATTCACATATTAAATTAAAAAGTTAAATATATAAATTTAAAATGAAAATGTAAAGCTTTTTTGGGTACATTTTTTCTCAATGTTTTGCTTTGAACAGTGATCGCAGAAATGTAATCAGTAAATCCAATGTGGTTCTAATTTCATATAGTAAGAAAAAATGATATTGAATTACATTCTGAAATGTGATGATGACGTTATGAATAAGCCAGGCCATTAAAAAGGTCATTTGAAAAACCTTGTATTTGAACATAAAATCTAAATTGAGAACTCAGCATCCAATATGAACAGAGCTTATGTTACTTTGAGAGACCAAGAGGGAGAAAGTGACATAAACAGATATTCGTGGTCATTAGTATGAGCCCTAACAAGATTAAATGTACTCTTTTGGACAGTTTACAGGTGTAAAAGGGCAGAGAATGCCAAAGACAGCAACTGCTCTCTGTGCTGGAGTGGGAAAGAGTATGTGTGTTTGTGTTGTGTGACTCAAAATACACATATCAGATTACTGCCGGTTGATACCGAAATTTACTCAGTGTGTGTGCGCTCGCAGAAAACAAGGTTTGAACAAGCAAACCCTAAAAACAATTGCAGCACACTTTAAAATACATTCATGCTTTATAAATATTCATTGAAACCTTTAAAGGAATAGGTCACACAAAATCTGGCTGAAAATCTGCTCAGGCCATCCAAGATGTAGATGAGTTTGTTTCTTCATGGGAACACATTTGGAGAAATTTAGCATTACATCACTTGCTCACCATTGGATCCTCTGCAGTGAATGGGTGCCGTCAGAATGAGAATCATCCATAAGTAATCCACACCACTCCAGTCTATCAATTAATGTCTTGAGGAGTGAAAAGCTGCGTGTTTGTAAGAAACAAATCCACTAAGCCATTTTTAACTAAATCTGTAGTTTCTGGAGAAAGTGCAAATCCTCTATACATAATAATGCTTCCTCGAGTGAAATAACTCTATCCCCTGTTGTCCTCTCACATCAAATATCCACCCACATATTTGTTTAGAACTGGTTTTGCTTCTAAATTGTGCTTGATCTGTGCATTATTTCTCTCCTGATTCAGATGAGATGTCTCCTGGAGGAAGCGTTAAATGAACTCATATTTTAGCCAGAAGCAATGGTTTGATGTTAAAAATGTCTTTAATGATGGATGTTTCGTACAAACATGCAGCCTTTTGCTTCATGTTTGCATTAACTGATGGACCGGAGTGATGTGGATTATTTCTGCATTATTGTGATGCTTTTATCAGCTGTTTGGACTCTCATTCTGACGGCACCCATTCACTGCAGAGGATCCATTGGCGAGCAAGTCAAAATACTGATAAATTTCTCCAAATATGTACCAATGAAAAAAACGAAATCATAAACTAACTCATATTTCTTGGATATTTCTAAGGGCACTTAAATTTTAAGCAAATAAAATTTTGTGGGTGAACTCTTTCAACAAATACAATGAACAAGGCTTTCAAGCATGCAAAAAAGTTCATATGACCAAAATGCAATTAATTATCCACTGATCTGAAACATCTTACCTTAGGACTTCTTGGCATATGCATTAAAGTTCATGATGTTTGCATGAAATAATTATTCTTTTTCTCCCATCAATTTAAATAAATCCACAGATATAGTTCAAAAATTCCAGCCTAAATGGTCTGTTCACAAACTGAATGGATTCAGTTCATATCATATGGACCACTTTTATTATATATTTATAATGCTTTTGCATCATTCTTGAAGACTGAAAGCCTTAAATCCCCATCTACTGTAATTCCATGGATGGAAATAATACAAACACACATTTTTCCTTTTTTGTTCTACAGAGTAAAGAAAGTCATACAAGTTTGCGACAATATGAAGGGGAGTAAATAATGGCAGAGTTTTTATTTTGTAGTGAACTATCCCTTTAATAATGGTCTGTTGTCTGCTGAACCTGAGGAAATGTGCTTTTGTTTAATTTCAGGTTGAATCCCTGCTGTTTTCGTTCTCTTGTAAGAGAGAAACGAAAGATGCAGTTGTCATCTGTGACATCTTCAGCAATGAATCTGACAGAATTGACCTACACAGTCTCAAACGGTCACAGTGTGCACTTGCACTTGCAGTGAGTGCACTTATGAAAGAGAGCTCTTAGTCCGGATCAACAGAAATACTGCCAGCATTAAGCACTCAGACCAGTCGTGTGTGTGTGTGTGTGTGTGTGATTAGCTAAAGCTGGAATTAATGCCAACAATTAAACTGATAAGTTCTCTTTCATTTGATTTATGTAGCTTGCCTTTTAAAGAAATCTGAAAGATGCAATAGATTTAAAACAGAAGCTACAGTGATGGTAATGTATATGGATCACATAATGCATATTGTCAAACTGGATCACAAATACATTATTTCAATAATTATAAGGAGTACAGTTACGCATGCATTTTCTTTTCTTTTTTTTTCTTTTTTTTTTTGATGTGTTTATATGTTACCTTTAACAATCAACTTTTAAAAAATTTGCTTAATTTTTTTTCTGGTTATTTTATGGCAGGTTCCCCCTATATAACTCAAAATGGCAACTTTTTTCTGAGCAAAAAATGGGAATTTTTTTATATAGAGTAAAATGTGTGACAACTAGCCCGTTTTCCTTATCATGGTTCTAAATGACTTACATCTTAATGCATCACGATTATTTACGCAGTATTCATGGTAATACCATGCCAAGGAAACACATACCATGGTGTCATACTCAAAAACATGGTAATACCATGGTACTTTTGAGTTATTTCTATATATTAATAAGGAAAAACATTGTCTTAATAACCAAACATTGTCTTTCTAGTGAAAAACTTACCTGTAGACCCTTAGATAAGGGACAAAAGAGCACCAGGTGCACCAGCCTGCGTAAACCCCTCGGCATCTTTACAGTAACAATGATGATGTACAACACAAATAAAGATTGCTCTCCAAACCCGCCTTCACTTTCTCATCTCGTCTCCTCCGTTCCAGGCGGCGCGACAGCAGTCTTCTCCAGCATACACAGAGCAAAAATACTCATTTACACTTATTTCATCGCCATGTGCTTTCGTTTCGGGATGCAATCGGCCGTGCGATGGAAAAACATCCCATGCTTTTGGAGCTACTGCTCAACTCAAGGACATGCGCGCACGCGCTGCATCCAGAGACGCGCGAGCTCCAGGCATCATCCTCGCGCGACTAAATGTGATGCGGCTAAAGATGCGTTAAAAACCAGCTCTGACATATGCGCGTTATTTAGACCGATGTTTAATTCTAAGGGACGTATTGTCCAAAAGATCAGCGCAAATCTGATGAATGAGATGGTGCTGGAATGAGAATCACTGACGATCAGCTGGAGACGCGGCCTCTCTGCGACGCTACAAAGCGTCTTAAAGGGGTAGAGACCCTGATTTATGATACCGACAGAAAACAAACAACACTGTCTCTTTAAATGTCACTGATTGTTACAGAATAGTAATAAAGGCAAAATAGGATATCTTCAAATATCACCAAAAATAAAAATATATAAAAAAGAGAAAAATATATTTATTTTCGATTTTTAATTACCTTTTCCTTCGATATATATGTATGAATATCCATTAACTTAAATAAGATATAATTAAGACAAAATAGCTTTAAATGTGATTAAATAAAATAAAATATTAAATAAAAATAGATACATACCTTTGATTTTAAATACGGTATGATAGCCTATGATTAAGATCAAAACTCCATGGGGCTTAATGGGGAAAACAAAAATACAATAAAATCAATTTAAAATGAATAATCAACAATGTTTAGCCTATAATAAAACAGAAAAATAGAGAATTACTTTAAATAGAATGGAATAGAAAATAAGAAAAATCTATAAATTCAACCATATTTTCTTAACATTGGGTAATTCATCAATAATAATTATTTAAAAAGAATAAACATTTGAATATCAGATTACAGTGTGTGCATATGTATGTATGTATGTATGCAGTTTTCAAGCAGAAAATTTTGAGCAATAAATTCTTGTAATTCTTTTTAAGGGCAAAAGAGGGCGATAAAGGTTCATGGAGAATTTAGTTTGTCTCTTTGTCCCTAAATTAGATAGGAATTAAAAAACACTAGAGATTTAGTCATTTTTGTTAAAATTACTAATTTATTCAATGATAAAACACCCCTTATGGTTACATTTCTGAATGACCTCCATATGAAAGTCCATACAATATCTCATCAGCGTGACAAAATCTGGGACAAAGTTTAGCTCAAAATTGTCAATGACATGATGTGGTTCCTTGAACGTTACTCTCTGGCGTCATGATGTGAAGTAACTCTGCTGTGATTGGCTGTTTAACTCAGCTGAGAAAACGTCACTTTTATGACATCAAAAGAACTCTTTCCATATTTATCCACAATGAGATACTAATTCACTGTGGTCGTTTTCATGTGACTCATGTGTCTTAGAGTTCATACTGACATAATAATAAACACAAAAAGTAAGCACTAAAAACATATATACACTTACATATCACACACACACACACACACTGTCACAAACTGGTCAGGTGACATTTAAACACCTAAGTGACTCTGTGACTGCAACATGAGGATCTGCTGTATAAGATTACACACCGATCAGCCGTTTAATCTTGTTAACTGCACCTCCTACAATCCTTAATCTGCTTACCCACTTCTCAACACTTGGCATCATGATTTTTACTACAAGCATTCTAATAAACTACATTTTAGGGAAACTTCTCTTGCAATATAGAAGTTATTTAAGTATAATTTAAATATATATATATATATATATATATATATATATATATATATATATATATATATATATATATATATATATATATATATATATATTGCATTTTCTTTTTCTTTCTAAACAATAAATAATAACTATATAAATCAAATGAAAATAATAAAAATGTCTTTATATGAAATTATTTTTATATTTTATTTCAGTTAACATTTTATTTCAAGTAAAAAAAAGGTTTTATGGAATAATAACTCTGAATATAGCACATTGCATTAATCTACAAACAGTAAAATAAAGTATGTGTGCTGTGCCTATGGAACAACTTGTTTTTAATGAAGGCACACACACAGTAAATAAAGTAAGTGAATGAAAGAATGAATGAATGAGTAATTTTCTGCCAGGAAATTGTCCAGTAATTTTGTGGTTATTTCCTTTAACTCAAAACACAGTGAATCCAACGATGCACAAAATTCAAAATACAGGTAAAACACAATGAAAATTCCTTATATTGTGCTGTAATTTTTACTGATGATTTCTTTACAGTGCAGAAATAAGGATTATTAAAGGACTGCATTTTTTTATGAAACTATAATCCTGTTAATTTAAACAGCATGTCAAATACAAAAACAGATAGGACATAAAGTTTACACAGAGACATCTGTCTTTTCCAATATATATTTACATAATCAAATCAGATGTAAATACTTTAGGTCGGTGGGATCAGTGCTCATTACTTGTCCCTGTAACTGGATGGTCCTGTTAACAGCGCTGAAAATTTTCATAAGAAACTGCACACGTTACTGTTCCAGAATTTTCCAGGCATTTCTTACACACTCCAAATGTTGGCACACGTCTTTCTAATAAAGTAGCTTCAGGTAACACTTTCTGCGCCAAACGCACATGACAGGGAAACACAAGCAACCAGTGCCCGGAAACACACACATGTGAGTGATTCAAACTTACAGCTGGAGCTTTTGTGCATAAAATAGAGCGTGGGGAGTCCGATTCGGTGAAGCGAATCGGTTCGTTCGAATGGTTCGTTTCAGTGAACTAAAAGCGGTTCACTGGTTCGACCAAACCATCACCCAAGTTATTGTAGTAGTTAAGATTGTTTAGAAGATTACAGTTTTTCCCACTAACAGTGTAGCATATAGTTTTAATTCTGCTGGTTGACACAACAATAACTGAATCATTTAACTACAAAAAAGCATTAGTATTAGCATTATTCATATTTTTTAAACATATTTTGTAACAAACGTTTTATGGCAATTATAAAATAAGACATATTATTTGTATTGTGTATTTTTTTTAATGTATTTTATTTATTGTTTAGCAAACTGCCAAAGCATAAATATATTCTACACGCAAACACTAACAGAAAAAAAAAAAATATATATATTAACAATAAATAATAACTTAATAGCCAAAATAACAAGATTTTCGCTAACAGTGTGTTCTGAAAGTATTTTTATTAGTGGTATTTTCGATTTTTTTTTTTTTTTTTTTTTTTTTTTTTTTTTTTTTTTTGCATATACAATTGATAAAACATACACAAACAGTGATAGGAAATAATTAAGAATGTTACAGTAATGTTACAAAAACAACTGCAATATACATAATTATAAATGTCTTGATAAATCTATTTAATGTATTAATGTTATGTTTGATTATACAACGCTTAGCTAAGTAATTGTAGTTTGGTGGAAATTTCTAGTTGTGAGTCATTCACCAACGCTCAGACAGAGTAATCTCAAAGAACCGGTTCAGAAGAACAATTCGCGAATCGAACAACGCCAGTTACACATACACACAACCGCGCCTGGCTCTCTCCATAACCTCCGGTTCTTGTTGCCATAGACATTCACCTCATTCACCCGGTGTTACGTAAACGACAAACAGGGAGAACGGTAAAGTTGCTCAAGTGTGCGACTTGGACGCGGTGTCTGATGTAGACTCGGTTCTGAGTTCATCCTTCTCTCTCCACTTGCACCGCTGGCCTTCTATCATTTCTCGACGGCCGGGAAAGAGGCGCTGGTCGCGGGCATGGATGCCGTGTGGATGCTGGCTGCGGTGCTTGTGCTCCCGCTCCTTTTATGGACAAGCAGCACATTCGTTTTCTATTTCAAAAAGTGCTTCTATGTGGCATACATGATGTTGCTGGCCGTTATCGCCATACCGATTTGTATTCTGAAAAGCGGCGGCAGGGACATTGAGAACATGAGGTGAGTTGTCTACAACGCAAGCCACATAATGTTACGTTTCCGCACTCGTGCATTTAAGACAGTGGTCTGTCATTTGATGTGGTTATAGAGTGTTACAGTAACAAATGTGGCTTTGAAACATGTCAAAACATAAATTAAATGGCTGGAAACCGATTTCTATATACAGTCAGTCCTAATTTAAACTCTGTAAAATGCTCTTTTGTGCAAGCACATATGCGTTTATTGACTGAAAAAAGAATGCATTTGTAACGGAATGCACTGCATCTTTTTACCCCGGACAGATGTTCGGATCACGGTGGTGAATCTTTAGCCAGCTCGCTAAGTAACGTTACAGTTCACGCGAGAACACGTGCAGGCCTCTGTATAGTATATTTAATGTAATATCAGGGTGATGCATGAATAAATAAAGGTCTGTGTGGTTTAACAGCATAAGGAGATGTAAATATGTGGTTAGTGCGCGTGCATTTTGCCTCTCGTGAGTGTTTAAGGTGCGTGCTAGCTGCTTTAGCGTCTCGTGCAAGCCAGAAATGGCGACTAAAGCGTGTGTTTGTTTCCTGATGAAATGCTGGGAAGATGTTAGTTAAACGGAGGTGGGTTGCTAGTTACGCATGCTGTAGTTTGCCCGAGCCAAGACTTTCTAGTCTGTATTAATGAGGTCGTGATGGATTGGTCTCATGGCTCCGCTGGCGCAGAGTTCATGCTGGTCGATGGTGCCAGATTAAAACTAACAGTCACACGCAATCCACACATTGGACAGTTGATCGATGGAACTGCGGATTCCATGTCATCAGTTTAAAATCAATGTTCGCGCCGAAAATCACTTTGAAACCTTCCTTAACACTAGAATGTCGCTGTCATGGCAACGGACGTTCTAGTTTAGAACGTTCCTCACTGTTAAAGTCAACATCCATTGATTGAAAGAAACTAGGACTGTCCATATATTGAGTAATCGTGATGTGATTTTTTTTCTCTCGTGTCGTTGTGTTAAAAAAAAATAATGTAAAAATTATTTCAATGTTTTTTCCTATAGTTTTAGAGTTAAAGTGCCCCAATTATGGATTAAAAAATACTTTTCATGCCGTTTGTAACACAGCTCTAAGTAAATTAAAATCTCCTACTAAGTGTTAAATGTATAAAGTTAATGTCTCAAAAAAATGAGTCGACTCTGTATCATTGAAACCAGTCGTTTTTCAAACGAATCCCAAGCCGTTTCATTAACATATTGCCCGCCCACTTGTTAGTCTTTTCGGGTTGGTTGAATAAAAACAAAAAAGCTAATTGATTCGTTGCCACTAGGTGGCTCTTTTGGAGCGGTAAAATAGCTTTTCCCCGTACGCAAAGAAGTAGGGCCGTTACATAGTCAATGCGAGAAACGCGAGCAAGCAATGCGAGCGACGCGCTCCCTGTCATAGTCTAAACAGTGAACGCAAGTGTCACGGTTGATGCGTGTATGCAATACACCGCTCACGCAACAGGGGGTAGTAGAGTCAGGTGATATTAGTAGAGTCGGGTCATGTGATATTCAGATCACAATGGCAACTGAAGAGGAGTGTATTCTGTTGCTAATGAACTATCGTATAAATGTGGATGAATACGTATAAGTTCGCATAATTTTTCCTTTTCGCCCGCCATTGTATTCAAACCTTCTTCTTCTGTAAACACAATATACTTGAATTAATGTACAATACTTGCAACGTCGCCCCACCGACAACGCATAGTATTGCGTGAATCGGCGCGTCGCGTATCAAAAACTTGGACGACACATTTGGCTACGCACCGACGCATAATGTCGGCCGAAGCGTAACGATGCGTAGCCTCGGCGACGCGTATGCATACAGATGCGTTGACTATGAAACGGCCCGTACTGTGCTCACAAACGCTGCTTTATCAGGCATTACAGTCATGACGAAATGAAAATGAGACCAATCAGAGCAGTCACCGCAGATTAGTGTCAGAGGTTTGAAAAATATTAGTAAAAAATATATATTATAAGACAATGAAAGTGTTTTTGACCTTGCATGCATGTCAACCTGTTGTTGGGCACACCCAAAACCCAAATATGAACCTTTCATTACCAATAATAGGGGCACCTTAAGGTGTGATCACGAAAAAAGCACAAAAACTCTTGTTGCCACGTTGTTCACTAATGTGAACAGAAACTAATGGTATGTTGTCATGCGAAATTCCAAATTGCTTGTATTCCAGTTGAAATAACTGGATTTTGTTTGCGAATATATGTCAAACTTTTTTAAACGTGACTGCACCTTTAAGGATTATTGTCAACATTTTCATTACAAACTGAGGAAGAAATCTGAATTATATTATGTAAGCTTTAGCTAGAATGAATGAACCTGTACATTTAGTCCTTTTATGAAGCATTTAAAAGTTTGTCCCTCACAAATACAGCAAAACTATTGTGTAAAATCAATATGAATAGCTGATGCACTGACATTTGTCAACCAAACATATTTGATGGGAGCCAAAAAACCATTGAGCAGAATGGAATTTAATGTATACTATGGTTGGATAAATCTGTTTTATACCCGTTTAGTGACTCATGGCTAGCAGGTGAATCTGTTCAGGACAGTGTTTGAACGTGGGGGTGCGACGTTACCCGGTAATTACGCCGGGACAGGATGAGCTCGTGTGTCAGGGCCGGTGTATGCTTACCGTAGCTCAACTGTCGTGTGTTGACATGCGTGCAAATACTGAGACTGAGTGTTTTGGTCATGGCTATTGAGTCCGTTTTAACATGGTGACATAACACACATATTAACCAACAACACACCACATGATGTGAGGGACGATGGGTGGTGTATTGTTGCATCAGTGTTGTTCTTCACTAAGTTTATCTGGATCTCTCTCTGTCTTTTTCTCTCTCTCTTTATCAGTGTGATAGGAAAGAGGTATTGAGCCACAACGGTGAGCTGATGCAGCAAGGGTGATGAACTTACTGGGTTAAAAGAGAGAGATGACAAGGCATATAGAGATTGAGGACAGATTTGATCAAGAGAGTTCAGCCAGAAATGAAAAGGATGTCACTCATGTCGTTGCAAATCTGAATGACTTTTCTCCTTGTAGCACAAAATCGCTTAATTTTTTTTTTCATGGACTTGCAATGAATGAGAACTAGAGCTTTCAAGGATGCAAAAGTACCGTAAAGCTAAAGTATAAAAAATGTGTGAAATTGTAAATTAAACCCAGATTATTGGAGAATTATACCTCAAAATTTCACATTTAATTCAGTTTGTTAATAGCCATTCTTTTCATAATAATTTGTGAAATTACTACTTAATAAAAATGTTTTCAAATAAATATTACGTTTCTTTTTTCAGTGTCTTCTGAAGTCATGTCATAACAAAAAATTGTATTTGTTATTCATCAGTTATTTTCCCTCCAATGAGCTTTTAAAGCTGCAGCTTTAAAACAACCAATCAGAGCTGCAGGCCGTAACTTTGTTTGTGTTCAAAATGTAGAAAAATGTATATAATAAGCGAGTACACCATGAATCCATTTTACAAACCGTGTTTTTAGCCTGTCCTGAATCACTAGGGTGCACCTATAATAAATGTTTATATTCGGACTATTTTAGATTGATTCGGGGATACCGCGGCGGAGTAACCCAGTACCTTTGTGATTCTTCATAGACATAAACAGAGAGAAGTAGTTCCGGCTACAATGTTCTTCCGCAAGACGCAAGCAGTCCTGTTTATTAACCGCTAGAGCGGCAAAAGTTACTTACTGCAGCTTTAAATGCTGCAATCAAATTGTTTTATTTATTTTTTATTTATTTATTTTAAATAGGGACAATGATTCTGCAGATTCCTGGTCAGGAATAAAATAATGGTGTAATTAAAACATTAGCTGATAAATGCTATGTAAAACATAATGTTAGTAAAAAGGAAAATAACAATAGTACAATTTAAACTAAATGAAAATGAGAAATGGCCCTTTGGCTGTATATATATATGTGACCCATACTCAGAATTTGTGCTCTGCTTTTTACCCATCTAACCCATGTTTGAGTTTAATATAATAATCCTGGTCTGTACATTATTTAATTTTGGAACATCTCCATTTATGTGTCACAATAGAAATAAAGACAAACAGGTTTAAAATGACATGATGGCAATTAAATGACGTTGGAATCAACATCTCAAGTACTGTTGTAACCTTGAAACTAAACCGTGATCTGTCTGTGATGTTGATAAACTCCTCGTGAAGTTTAAGATCTACGATAACAGCCGAGCTTGGCAGCCTTTAAACTCTTTTGTTCTTTCTGCTGGTGTACCAGGGTAACATGTCAGAGAACAGCTTGACATTTCTGATAACAGAGTTTATTTTAATTTTGTGTAGTAACAAAACAAAACAATGGAACCATTTTTTTTTTTTTCTGATTTTAATATTGAACTACTTTCAAACCTTTAAGGCCAAGCAATTAATGTACAATTTTATATATATATATATATATATATATATATATATATATATAATATTTTTATTTTATTTTTTAATAAACATTTCTAGCAGAGTAAATTTTGTATTTAAAGCATGATGCATCGTCAATAAATGTAGCATTTGCACGTCTGTTGTGCTCAACAGTTAGGGTTCAGTAAGGTCAAAGTTAATAGAGTTGTGGCTAGAAGGTTTTCAGCAAAAACTAGAAGTTAACAATAAATTAAATTTTCTGCCTATTACATTGTGTGTTATTAACGTCTACACCTACCCCAACCCTAAATCTACCCTTAAAATAATGTAAAAAAAAACGTAATAATTGTTGTACATTGTGAGAAAAATGACACTATATTGATTGTTGCATGCCCAGTATTTTTTAGTATGACATCAAGTCTTAACCCTTTAATACTTCTATTCAGAAAGGAATGCATTATATTGATCAAAAGTGACAGTAAACATGTATAATGTTATGAAAGATTTCAAATAAATGCTGTTTTTCAAAGAATCCTGAGAAATACCTTAATGCAAAAATATGAAGAAGCCCAACTGTTTCAACATTGCTAATAAGAAGAAATGTTTCTTGAGCAGCAAATCAACTTATTAGAATGATTTCTGAAGGATCATGTGACACTGAAGACTGAAGTAATTCAGATTTGCATCACAAGAATAAATTGCAATTTAAAAGGTACTCAAATAGAAAACAAGTTTTTGAACTAGTAATAATATTTCACAATATTACTGCTTTTACCGTATTTTTTATCAAATAAATGCAGCCTTGATGAACATAACAGAAAACTTAAAAAAAACATTTACTTCGTACAGTTGTATACTGCAAAATGTACCATGGTATTTTAATGGTACTATATTAAATAAATAATATTAATAAAAAAAGAAAAATAAATTATGTGTAATGGTAAGGTAGATTGCTTGGATAAATTCTAAGCAATTTCACATAATCTAGATTTATAGTAACAATAGCACAGTCCATATTTATTGCAGAACAGGCTCAGTCTCTTGACTCAAAGACGTTTCACTCTGTTACAAAACGCACATGCAGTGACTGCTAAAAGTGAAGGCACTGTGCAGTGAGCTGTTGTTTACTATTCAGAACCTCGGGGGAATTTCACAACAATCGCTAGTGAGCTGATGTGTAATGGGGACAAAGATTCATGCCAAAGCATTGCTGGAATTATTATCAGTGTAAACACAGAAAACAAACGTGCGTTTTAATGCATTGATGACTTGTTCGAAGAAACCAGAGCTCAGTCGAATCAAATTAGCACTAAATGTTTAGTGCTTGCCAAGTCGAGCATCACTTTTCCTGTTGCTCATACTTGAGGTTAATGGTTTAGCAATATTCACCCCGTTACCTACTAAATATTTCAACATAATTCATTGCAACCCACAGTCATCCGTCCATCTCTTAATCTTTCAGGATCCTGAAGTGTTTGAATGAATCTGTGAGTCTCCTCAGCTGCGCTGTTATCTAACCGCAGATGTTTTTTGCCAGCGTTTGCTCCACATATTCACATTACTGATATGAGCCTCTTACATGTTCAAAGGTCGCACAGATACTGTATCTGGAAACTCTTTGTTTATCGCGCAAAATCCCTTGATAAACATCAAATAATCTCGATTTTACAATACTTTTATTTCAATATCACTTATACATGATCATAGTGTTTATTAATGTTTTGAATTAGTTTTCTTTTTTTTTTTAAATGCTCTACGTTTCATCGTTCCTGCAGCACTGTTTAGTGGTTGTTCTGTCTTGTTAGTGCTTCTGTATACGTCTGCTTAGTCTTGGAGCCAGAGATTTGAACAACAATTATTTCTATTGCAGACATGATGAGCAGTACCTAAAATTTCATGGGCTGTTACAGTTTTACAACGTATGATTTATGGCTGGTGGTGGCTGATAAAACAGTGGGAAAGTCTTGCTTTGAAAGTGGTCTGGAATATTTGTGAAAACGGATTACTTGAATGATTGCTATTGGTCATGTTCTGGATTGTAACGTCTTTACTTCCTGTAGGGTCATCCGGTTCATGGTTCGCCATGTGAAGTACTTCCTGGGTCTGCGCTATCAGGTCATCGGTTGGGAACATCTGCAGACAGATGGACCCTATGTCATCATCTCCAACCACCAATCATCACTCGACGTGCTAGGTGAACGAATACACTCGATCAATCGACACAACACAATGTGTTCAGTGTACTATTATTATTATTACCACAGGATCAAACCCTGCTTGAATTCACTTCTTTCTACCTGCACACCCAGATGTCCCACGATGGTCTTTCTGTGCTGATTCTCTCCTCCTATCTGCAGGCGTGATGGAGATCCTGCCGGATCGCTGCACCATGATCGCCAAGAAGGAGCTGATATGGGCCGGGACGGTGGGCATGATTTGCTGGCTGGGAGGAATCGTCTTCATCAACCGCCAAAAGACCAGCGACGCCAAGAACGTCATGAGTGACGCCGCTAAAACCATGCTGGCCGACAAGGTCTGTCTTTGCCAAGATCTCACATCTGACAAATGGTAGTTTACCCGACAGTTCGTTCAGTTTGAACACTTCGCATTAGCTTTTAGGTTATTAATTGATGTTAGATGGTCTTAATGAAGTGTCATTTTTTTGTTAACTTAAAGTTCCAGGTGAAAAATGACACTTCCCAGCAATCTTGAAGAGAAAATCATTGAATACGTATCAGGACAAGGTTCTCATACAGTATTATATAGCTATTTGCTGTTTGCAGTCAGGAAGATTTTTAAAGAAATTAAAGCTTTTATTAAGCTAGGATGCATTAAATTGATCAAAAGTGACAGTAAAGACATTTATGATTTTACAAAAGATTTCGGTTTCAAATAAAGTTTCCTTGAAGACTCTCCTGGTTGGCACAAAAATGAAGAATTCTGTTTTAAATCACAGGAATAAATTGCATTTTAATATTTATTTAAATAGAAATCAGGCATTAATTGTAAAATATTTCCACAATATTATTGTTTTCACTGTATTCTTCATCAAACAAATGCAGCCTTGGTGAACAGAAAAAACTATATTTTTTTAAAAATTAAACATGTAGCTAGCAATCATTTGCACAGTTATCATTAGTTTTCTGTTTTTAATAGATTATTTGCAATGCTTCAGTGATTGTAGTTAATTTTCCTTGATCCAGGGTTATTATTCTTCAGTAAAAACTATATGTATGTATGTTTATATTGTGTGTGTGTGTGTCTGTGTGTCTGTGTGTGTGTGTGTGTGTGTGTGTGTGTGAAAATGAATAAAGTATACTAATACAAATAACAAAAACACCAAAATTATAAAAACTTTAAATAAAATGACCATGAGAGTAGGAAATTTAAGTTAAACTATAGTACCTCAGTGATAAAAAAAAGTAAATCTGCTTTGACCTTCTGACCATTTTTCCTTCTTTTGACATACATTTTGCTTTAAATTTCTATATGATGTTTATTTGGTTGATGGCTTAGAACTAGGGGAAAAAGAATGGGAAAATACACGAAGACCACTAAAGACATGGACCGTTGCTTTCTATTAGCTTACATTATTTTCCAGTGCTAAACGTTGGAACACTGGTGGAGATGTCATACTGAATTTACATAGTAAACTGTGATCTGGAAATGCCATCTTTTGATCTATAATGCATGATATAATACTATCAATCTTGTGATATCATAGGGATGATGTAAGGAAGAAGTGCTGTAAACAATCTCATTTTGTGATTGCATTGAACTTTCTCTAGATCCGATTATGGGTGTTTCCAGAAGGCACACGAAACCAGAACGGTGGGCTTTTGCCCTTTAAAAAGGGAGCATTTCATCTGGCCATTCAAGCACAGGTGAGTGTTACTGTAGACTCCTTCACTCATGCTTGACCTGACATAACCTGACCTGTAAGTGCAACGTACATAGCTTTAGTACTTTACCTGGCACAAGCTGAACAAGCTTGAGCTCAAAGGTTCCTCATTAACCCATGAAAGCCGTGTCACAGGTCAGAGGTCGTAATGGAGACAGGCTTTGCTCGTGTGGTGTTGTCTTGTCTTCACCAGCAGAGAGAGCTGTCGTTCCTTGTTTAGTGTTCAGCTTCATGTGGTTTTAGCAACAAAAACTCATTTCTTAAGCTACATGAAACATTCCTTCAGTGCTTCTTTGACAACACTATTTTATTGTTATATTTAACTACATTGTAGAGTTAAATATTACCATTGAAAATAAGTATTTTATTTTAAAATATATCTGCAAATGTTTTATTGGGATAGCGTCTTTCTAGTTAGTTATGAGATACCAAAAAACAGGTGACTGCCATTTGTGTCATTTAACAAATAATTTATGATATTTACATTGTTTTGTTTAATTCCCATGAAGTTAATGCTTCACAGACGCCCTGACAATGGTTTGAAAGTGGTCTTTCTTGTTGTTTTGACATATGTTCTTTAGAAACAGGATGTTCGGGCAGGTCATAAAAATGCTTTCCTTTTTTCAATAGTTAGTTAGACAATAGTTTACATCACAGCTGACTAAACCACTTTGTGGTTTTGTAAGATTATCAATATTTTTGCTTCAGTCGAAGGACTGCATTTCCAATGCAAATTTAAAATATAAATTTTTTCAGCTTTTAGGAGAACATTATATCTCTCTTTATATGCTCAATATGCTCTGCATATTGATTAGGCTCAACGCTAACAAAGCCTTGAAGCTAAAACAGGCTTTGACATAAGACATCTCTCTAAATTAAAAGTAAAACACTACATCTACATTTCCATGGCCACAAGAAAATGTTTTGGTGATTGCTGTAATGACCGTGCATGTAGATCATTTGTTACAAGTTCATACGAGGAGACTGAATGAGGAATTTGTGCTGAAGTTTGTGTGTAGCTGCTTTTTAAGTTCAGAATAAAGTAATATGAATTGTGTGTGATGATGCATACTGATATAAGAAATGGCAGGCCGACATAATCAAAACCAGATGAGCGCTTAGTTAAGGCAGACAGACATCACTTAATCTAGACCAAAGTAATGGAGGCCTGATGGTTCTCATTAGTTAAGGTAAAATATTTGAACAATCTGTGTCTTATCTTATCTTTTTATATCTGTGTTTTGCATTTGGGCATTGTACAGATATAACATGCACCATAGGAATTTTATACATGGTCTAGACTTTAAATAAAGTAGGAATTTCAGCCAATAAGCTTGGCAAAATATTTATATAAAAGAGTGTAAAATAAAAATGTTTGTACAATTCAATTTAATAATATTAGTATGTCATTCTGTTACATACATTTAAACATTAATTATAACATTTTCAACATTAATTTGTGAATTTATATTTATTTAGAATTTCCAAATTAGTAGTTGATTTATTGGGCCCTATAATACACCTGGCACAATGCGACGCAAGGCGCAGCGCAAGTGTGTTTGCTAGTTTCAATTTGGTGCCGTTTGCATTTTCCCGTCCAGCCCCACATCGTTTTATTAGCATTTATTAGCATTTGCACTAATTTTCTGGTCTAAAAAAGAGGTGTGTTAAGACACATTGCTATTTTAAGGAGCTGTAAAAATAGACTGCACCATAGACCAACTCAAACCTGGTCTAAAGTCTGGCACAGTGTTTTCTCTTAGTTATTTAAAGCGCGTACATGCTGCTTATTAAACACAGGGATATATATTAGCATACACGTCATAGTGGATAGTCATCGCATGTATCAGAATTAGGCTTTTAAATTTATCTATTTGCTCGCACACGAGCAGCTCCATTTCATCTCAGAGACGCGTTCTATCTTTGCGCTTGCCAAATTGCGTCATGTAAATAGCAAATCCGTCATTTCACGAGTGCAACTGGCTCTTAAATGGAATGGAAGATGAGACTCTGATTGGTTTATTAGACGTTACGCCCAAATAACACCTATTATTCATTAAGAGAATAGGGACAACCCGTTTAGACCATGTGCACAGACGCACCAACGTTTTTTCCGTCGTTAAAATAGCAAAAGTGGATTTGGACACACCCTGAGTGCACCTGTGCCGTGCGCTTTATACTTTGCGTTTAGATCGTTAAAATAGGGCTCCTTATATATATATATATATATATATATTTATATATTTTAGCCTTTTAAAATGCAGTTTAATATTTACATTTATTTTATTGTTTTATTTAACTTTATTTTTGAAAATTAATTTTTAGCTTGTTGATTTTTATTTATTTGATATGTAGAATTTTTAAATACATTTTGAGTTGATTATTTAATGTAATTATTAATTACATGAATTTAAGTTTAATTTAAATTTAACATTTAAATTGATGTCATTCTATTGTTATATTTACCTGACTTTAACCATTAATCAATAAAAAATAAACCATTTTTTTATATTTATTTCAGTTTACATTATTTTATAATTGTTTAGAATTTTAAAATTATTATTATTTTTAATTTATATTCTTATTTTATTTGTTTGTTTATTTTTTTGTGACATTCCTAGTCCTTCATAATTTTGAGTACCATCTTTTTGTATTAATGATGGTTAAACTGACATACACTTTCCAGCGATGACTCTCTTGGTCTATTATTAGTCTGGGAGGATAGTTCAGTCTGTGTATGATCATATTTTTGTGTGTGAGAGCGTTTCTAATCCCTGCTGGTTTACTGTCTGCTGCGCTGCACACTGTCCAACCATCTCTAACTCTATCACTCTCTCTCTCTCTCTCTCTCTTAGGTTCCCATCATACCCATAGTCTTCTCTTCCTACAATAACTTCTACCTACGAAAAGAGAAAGAGTTCAAATCAGGTAATGCACATTACAAACAAATGTTATGGAGAAACAAAAGGCCTTTTGTGTGAATAGTTCACCAAAAAATAAAAATCTGTCCTTAACCTTTCTTTGTGTTGTTGTAAACCTCTATGCCTCTATATTTGCTTCTTTTCCATTTTGCATTTACTTGTACTTTTACTTTTAATACTTAAGTGCATTCAAGATTTTAAAAGTACTCTTTAAGTTCAATAAATATCACAGACTTTTATGGGGAGAAGGTGACTTCAACTTCTACCAAAGTAATGTTCTGGTAGGATATCTGTACTTTTACTTGAGTATGATTTTCAGATACTTTTTACACCACTGAAATAAACTCACATCTGTGAGGAAAAAGTCAGAATTGTGAGATTAAAAGTCACAATTATCTTTTTGATTTCCATACAAACTAGAGCATGTTAATGATAATGTCGGCTAATATGGCTGTAATGCCGTTTTCTGCACTGTTTCAAACAGGGAGCATCACTCTGAAAATCCTTCCAAAGATTGAGACGAAGGGACTGACGGTAGACGATGTGACGACGCTCTCCGAGCAATCCTTTGGCATCATGCGTTCGGCCTTCCTGGAGATCTCTGGTAAAACGGTGCAGAGCAATGGTCCATCCTCCCATTGAGCGCCCTTTCATTCGCTCCGTCAACAAGGATGGCTTGAGACTACGCCGTCGTCGCGGTGGTGATGCTAACTATGACAGCCAGGCGCTTTAGTATCCTCTCTGACGTCCTCATGAAGCAGGGACACACATTCATTCACCTTGACTACAGTGCGTACAGCAGATGTTATCTTAGGCTAGTTTTGATCTCCCGTTGGACTCTAGGGGGCGCTAAACGGCGGAACAGCGTAATTTTTTTTCCTGACGCGACAACTCATTTTTGATGTTGGTTTGGATCGGACTGCTTTTGTCGGTGACAGGTTGAGTCTTGGAGCGACGCCCTGAGAACATCGTGGATGAGTGTTCAACATGCATGCCTTTTTATATGTTTCTCTTCCTATCACTGATCTACAAAGACTTACATCTGTGTTTGTTTTACTTCTCTGTCTTTTTTTTTGTATGCAAGAGTGTTTTTCTTTAGACACGCCCCTTTATTGTTTTAAATAACTTTATTGATTCATTGACCTAAAAGATTCATTTGGAAATGTGTCGTCACAACCAAGAATTCGGAAAACTGCTTATTAATCGAGTTTCCTCTTTTGTCATTCAAAGGTTTCGTTCATAACAAAAATCTCTGTTGTCAGCGTTACAAAGTGGGGCTTCTTCCTGTGCCATGTGTCCAAAGTGTCTCAGCCATTGGCTGCGTTTAATGGTAGAATATTGTGGAAAAACACTATTGATTATTGATCTGTGATCAGAATTGTTTGGTTAGCGTTTAGGATAGAAATACGTTCCAGTTGGCTTAAGTTTGGTGCTTTGCTCATTTCCTGTTTTGGTTAGTTTTCAGGCTACAAAATAACATTTTCATTTCTAGAAATGTAGCTAACATTGTTCAATCCTTTTGTTTAAACTACAAACCATTTACAAGGGAATTTTTATTATATTAACTAATCGAAAAAGTATTATCTAACACATTATATAGACTATGGCGTTATCTAACAGCCAATTTAACTAAAGTGTGTTTAAGATTTATTATTAATAGTCAGATTTTGAAGGAGATGATCAAAAATCTATTTTACATTTGTTTGCAAAACTTGGATTTTTCTTTCAAAACCTGCTGCTAAAAATTATCCGAAGAAATTATTGTAATGTAAAATGCTGAGGTTTGTAATATTTTTAAGTGGATGTCAACGAACGTGATCATAAATGGCGCTAATTTGCACTCTAGAAATGAGCCGCGTTCGCAGATTGTCATGAGCTTTTTTCTGCTCATAGATCAGGTATTAATCTTTATCCTCAACTTTACAGTTTAACCAAGAAAGTCCATATTAAAAATAAATAAATAGATATAAATCTGAAAATGTGAATATGAAATTCACAATTTAATCTCAAAATGACCAATTATTTAACACCTATTTATTAAACCAGACTCTATCGACAGCTTAGGATATATATTTGTTATTACTTTCTAATCGCATTGCATTGTTGAATCTTCTATTTAATGCTTGATGTTTCAGTTCTTATTGTTTGTTAAGAATGTATAACATCTGATCCTTAATTTAATATGTACAATATTATTTAAGAGGACTGAATTGTATGTATTTCATTATAACGGCTCGTTTAGAGCTGAAAGACATTTTGCTTTGAACGAATGTTCAGTTTGGTTTATGCTAAATGTCCAAATTAGGCCCTGTTATTGTTATTAATTAGTACAAATATAAACCCTTTTATGTTGTGTATTAGTTCACAGATTTTATAAGCCCCTTGTTTTTGATGACATTTTTGCCCTGCTGACTGAAAACCGTGCTGCGTTCACGAAAGCGTGTGTACATGGTGTGTGATTTTCACCAAAGCTATTAAGGATGTAGAACAGGTGAAGCTTGTAAACGCTCTGATTATGAGATCCGTTAGACGAACCTGTCAGACATTTCATGGGCAGCCTTGTATACATGTGTGTATGAGAGAGTGTGTGTCCATTGTGTGTGCTGAATGTGTTTGTATGGTGACCCGACACAAATGAGCTAAAGCCCATTGTAAAATCTGTAAAGTCATCTGTACAATCAAGACGATGATTATATATAAAACTATTGATTGTGGTAGAATCTGGATGTGACCTGTGTTAAGAACATCTAGGACAAATAGTAAATAAAATTGTTTGTTTTTCCAGTAGGAATGGTAGAAGTTGTTCTTGACGTTTGTCGTCTGTCTGCCAATTTATAAATTTACACATAACTAAATCTAAATGAGGTCTTACCTTAGACTTTTGATTACTACAGTCAAACCCAAAACAGAAAATAAAAATATTTATTTTCAAATAATAATAATAAGTCAAGCAAATCTTTATTTTGTGATCCATTTTTAAATGTTCTAGTACACACTTAAAAGTATGGAGCTAAAATAGTGTCAAAATTAAGGGATTAACAAATGTGCAAGCAATTTCACATTGAAAAAAAGTCAATATAATATACTGTATCTGTATATTTAATTTTGTGAATGTAAATTTTGTTGTGCATTTGCATTACTATATTTACAAAATAAAAACATTTTCACTAATGCTCAATTCACATTCATGAAAATATGTTATTGCAAAACAGCAATTCAGAAATTCATGACCTTATTTATATTCACAAAGTGAAATTTGGCAAAAATATTTTGTGATTTTAGTTGAAGATTTACATAATGTATTTGCAAAATATTATTCACAAATGATCAATTCACATTGACAAAAAGAAGTTTATATATTTGCAAACAGTAATTCATAACCTAATTATATTCCAAAATGAAATTTGGAAATGGAGAAAAATGTTTTGTGAAATGTAAATTTGGTAGCACATTTGCATACTTGGCTTAATATATTTCCAAAATATGATTCACAAATACTTAATTCACATTCACATAAATAAGATGATAAATTTGCTGACAGAAATTCGACTAATTACTTGTAAGTTATGTGAATTAAGTTTTTTTAATTGTTTGCATTTTTATATGTTCAGTTTGAAACTACTGTCGCTTCTTAGTAAAAGCAGGTTTTGTCAAATTTAGACAAAATACTCCAAACTGTTGAATTGTAAACCACAGATAGTCAGTGTTGTACAAATTGAACTTAATGAACCACAAACAAGAACAAGAAACAAAGTTAAGCAATTTTATTACAAAATTTTAAACATATAATGATACAAAAAAAAAGAAAATACAATTTTGTATTGTTTTCCCAATAGCAATACTCAGGAAGGACATGAACTTATAAATATGTAAATTTACATTTCTCCTGACTCAAACTTGGAGAGACCATACAGCTGCACTTACACCACAGATTAAATGAAAGAAATGCATTGAAAAATACTGCGAAATATCTAAGCACCAGCTCATGTGCCAAAACACATAAGTTTTTGTGTTTTGCCATTTTTTTCCCCTACATGCTTTTTGAGTGAATTCAACATGTTTACAGGGGTCAGGCCTTTGATCAGTGTTGTTCATGTAGACTTTATCACTTGTTTCAGAGGATCCAGCCCATCTTTGATCGTCTAGTTCTCCTGGCAGGCACCTAATAAAGATGTTGTTATTTTATCAACTGAAACAGATTTTACGGATAAGCTTCATACACACAGATATATGCTTACAGGCTCCGATACGCTCTTCCAGGAATCCGACCTGCTCACTGAGCGAGTCGATGCGGTCTAGTTGCTGCAGAGAATGTGACAGGAAGTTGGTCCTCTCAGGCAGGAAGCTGTTAGTGTCTCCCACACCATCCAAGGGGAAGAGCGTAGTGAAGGGAGCCAGAACCATCTCAAGTTTCTACAGAAAGAAAGGTTTTTCTTTACATTTTGGGACACTCAAATCATAACTTTACAAATGAGGTTTCATTCAGTAGTACTTAATAATTAACAAACGAACAATGCACAATATTTCTAACATTTACTAATACAATTTTTTAAAAGTTGTTAATTAGTTAATGCACTGAGTGAACTAACATGAACACTTGTCTTTAATAACTAACATTAACAAAGATTAATAAATGCTGTAAAACAGATTAAGCTGCAGTTATGTTACTATTTTTGCAGCATGTGATACGTTTTTGCCAATTCCCTGTATGCATGGATGGATGACCAACTACATTCCCCAAAATGTGCAAATGCACCGCAGACTATTACATTAACCATTAAATAAACCATTTATCTATTAAAGAAACTATTAAAGAAATTTGTACTTAAAATACGTAGTATAAATATTTTCTAAAATTAAAAAAATTTAACAAAAATTTACATTTAAACTTTTTTTAACTTTTTAACTTGATCTACAAAAATAACTCAAACTAAGATTTATAAATAAAATCTAAATATATGTAGACATGAAAAAAATTAATAAAAATGTCAAAATTACCAAAAATGTAGCGAAAATTTAAATGGAAATTTAAAAAAAAGTGAATTATTAATAAAAACTCTAATAGTTTAATGGTTAAGGGTCACCTGTATCTGTCTGTGTTTAATGCTTCATAATCTGGGATGTGTGAGTTTGACTACTGCTTTTAATTAAACTATTAGCGAGGCTTTGAACCAATAAGCAGTTTTGGCAGACGCGCTAGTTTCCCATCGTTTGAAGTGGGATGTGTCCCGAGGGTGTGTGTGTGTGTGTGTGTGTGTGTGACCTGCTCGAGGAGCTCCACTCTGTTTTTAAGGATCTGAACTTCTTCGGTAACGTTTTCCACCAATCCCAATCCTCCACCTTTAAGAACAAAGAAAAAACCCACAGAAATTAGAGACGGACCACACACACACACACACAAACTGACATTCGGCCTTAATTAAAACCTGTAATGCAGCGCACAACTCTATATTTGATGTTTTAAGATCCAGGCTTTGAACATAAATAATGCTTATATATTCAGCAAACAACATCCAAACACGCAAACTGACGGGGCGCTCTTGTAAGACTTCCAGAAAGCACTGTTGTTTTATGTTATATTTCTGCATGTTCTCTGCTTTCATGTATTCGTGATTAATATCCATAGCGATCCCAGAGCAGACCAAAGAGCACAGATGAATAAAAAGACAGACAGAAATAGAAATAGAAAGAGAGAGGAGTGGAGGGGGTGATAAAAGGGGGAAAGTTTGAGGTTTGGCAAGAATATGATGCAAATACTTTGATATGCACTCGGGTCCAAAAGTCTGAGACCACTAGTGGAAAATGTTTCTTCTTTGATTAATTTGTTTATTTATTTATTTTTCATTTTATTTAATACAAATTAACCGCAAAAATATTACACTTAAAAATTGCTATGAATGTATTTCTTTATATTTTGTTTATATATATATATATATATATATATATATATATATATATATATATATATATATATATATATATATATATATATATATATATATATTACATTATTTAATGTTATTTAATTATTTTAGATATTTATTTTTTTACATACATAATGCTTGTGTTGATTGTTTTAATGTAATATAAAAGATTAATTAATTTTGTTTAATTATTTGTTATCAGATTTATTTATTTTTTTCATTATTAAACAATTTATTAAATATTTATTAATTCAATATTATTGCTTTTATGATAGCAGCACTCTTCTTCTGTGTGAATTGTCTAAAAGAACATCTTTTGCTTCAGTGGAAGCTGGAACATCTGACCACCTTTGCAAAGTTTCATGTCACCAATTTGCTAATTGTAAACAAGAAAGAGAACAAAATATGAAACATTTCCTCATGTTACTTCATGTTTCTTTGCTTAAAATGATTCAAAAACCTACAACTTTATTCATTTTACAGGTTAAAATGAGAAAATCCCAGTGTTTTCAGACTTTTGCAAACCACTGTACAAGAAATCAGGTCAGATTTCATCACAAGCTCTAGTAAAAGAATACCGATGCCTGTGATTGGTTGTTTTGTGAATGGAAGTGATTGACACCCAATCATATCAGAGCTCAACCCAGTAAGCCCCGCCCCTTGGCAGTAATTCGGAATGTTTTGGGTTGTGAGCTCTAACGGTCTAAAAACTAGTCAATGGGTCGCACACACACTGAAACTCAGTCAATCTGTCCCAGATGTGTGGTGTTATGAAGACACGTGGGAGCGAGCGAGAGCCGCTGTGTGTTTGTGTGTGTGTGTGTGTGTGTGAGGAAAAGCAGTGACCCCCAGCAGTCTGAGTTTGATATATCTGGAATGTGAGCTACAGATCGGGCCAAAACGAAAGCGGGAACAACAGCTACATATGCTGTCCGGCCGTGGCCATCATCATCATCACACGGCTAAACATTCAGCTTCCTGTTCTTCTATCTGATGACACTAATGTAGTTATAAACTAAAGCTTTCTGGGGATTTGGGCCCCATAAACTCCATTCGTTTATGTGCTCAGAATGACATTATAATTAGAGATAAGAGCACAGAGCAATGCCTTTAGACTTAAACAATTCACTTAAAAATAAGGAATGACATTTTTAGCCAAAGTTAAAAATACAGTCTCATTCCACTTGTGTAAATATGTGCAAAATC
This sequence comes from Carassius auratus, assembly GCF_003368295.1. Classification (NCBI taxonomy): domain Eukaryota; kingdom Metazoa; phylum Chordata; class Actinopteri; order Cypriniformes; family Cyprinidae; genus Carassius; species Carassius auratus. The sequence continues at coordinate 22,906,611 of NC_039263.1, read as the reverse complement.
AGCAAGTTTAGTCCAACAACAATAAAAAAAACAGACAATGCAAGAAAGACATGTTTAAATGACTTAAACATATCTTTAGTTAACAAATGCACACATTCTATATGCATTTAGACATTTTGTCTTTAACATGTATTAATAAATACCTCAATAATAACAAAAATACCATAGTTTAATTTTGGTACTACAGAAAAACTGTAGTAATCTGGCGTTAATCAACACTGCCATAATGAATTAATAAAAATTTTTAATAACATATTTTTTCAAATGTTAAAAAATATTTATAAAAAATTAGTAATGTTTTTTTTATTTTTATTTAATTCTATTTATCTTTTTTACTATCTATCAAATAAGATATTTGGTGTAAACTGAATATGATGAGCTAACACCTTGAGGTTTGTTGAAAGCATTCTGTTATTAAAGGGGTGGTGAAATGCTATTTCATGCATACTGAGTTTTTTACACTGTTAAAGAGTTGGATTCCCATGCTAAACATGGACAAAGTTTCAAAAATTAAGTTGTGGGTTTGAAGGAGTATTTCTGTTCCAAAAATACTCCTTCCGGTTTGTCACAAGTTTCGGAAAGTTTTTTTCGAGTATGGCTCTGTGTGACGTTAGATGGAGCGGAATTTCCTTATATGGGTCCTAAGGCACTTCTGCCGGAAGAGCGCACGCTCCCGTATAGCAGAGCAATGAGAGCACAACAGACTTCACTGATCAGAGCGAGAGCGTCGCGAAATGTCACAATATAAGTGTGTTTTTGGTTGCCAGGGCAAGACAACCCTGCACAGATTACCTAAAGAGAAACAGCATTAAGGGACCAGTGGATGGAGTTTATTTTTACAGAGCATCAACGGAGTTGTGCAAGTGTTTTTGTTTGTTCCCTGCATTTCGAAGATGCTTGTTTTACAAACAAGGTCCAGTTTGACGCCGGATTTGCACATCGTTTATTTCTTAAGGATAATGCAGTCCCAACGACAAAGGGTCACGATGGTGTGTTGGAACCGCAGGCGGTGAGTAAAACTGCTTCAAATATCTCTGTGTTGTTAACTTAGCTATTGGCACGTAAGCACATCAAGTAAACAACATGCGATGTTGTCATCAAACTGCACTTTCCACATCACAGCTTAAAAAAAAAAAAAAAAAAGACGACAAAGTGGAACTTAGTCATTTTCCAAAACCGCTAAGCAAATATATACAGTTTCAGTACATACCACATAGAGACGCTGTTGTTGCTGCTGCTCTTGTTAAATTTCAGCCTAGGGATCTGATTCTGGATCATAAATATACGCTGAATCTGACTGTTAGCCATGGTTTGTTTTGGATGATGTTTTATTCCTCACAGTAATGTCACAGCTTCCAGACGCTCTCAACGCAAAAGCCTACTCGCGCTCGTGATTTTTTAGCTCCACCCACACGTCACGCCTCCAGCCGGTCGTGTTTTTCCAGGAAAAATCGGTACAGACTATCTTTCTCTTATGAATATAATAAAACTAAAGACTTTTTGGAGTTATGAAGGATGCAGTACTACTCTATAGGTACTCAAGATTAACAGGATATTGAGTGAAAACGAGCATTCCACCCCCCCTTTAACTATGACTGTCATTAAAAAGCTTAAATATTTCTTAATGAAATATTTTAAATGAACATTTTATCATTTATTTATATATAATTAATGTAAACTATGGTTACCACAGAAAATCTTTGTAACTAGTCTGGCTGGACAGTAAATTAATTTTATTATTTTTTATATTATTTTATTAGATATTTTAAAATGTAATGAGAAACCTAAGAGGCTGGGTTACAAAATAATTTAAAATAAAAAATATTTTTTACACTAAGCTTCTTATTAATAATAAGTAACTGTACCAAATAAAGCATTTGGTGAAAACTGTGATTACCGTGGTAAAGAAGGAGGACAGGTTTAGAGTAATCGGATCTCCCCACAGACAGATGCTGATTGACTCCGGGTCAAACTCAAACACACTAGTGCTCAGGGTCACTCAGAGGCTTTCTTTGAAATGTTTTTCTTCTGATGAATATATAAAGCGTTTCCCTACAGAAAAACGCTGAGACGTGGAAATGTGCTGCTCTCATGTGCGAACTCCAGGAATGTGTGTTTGAGCTCCAGCCAGCGGTCAGGACGAGTGGCCATTATTTTAGCCTGTCACTAGGAAACATGACTGTCTAGGGCCAGAGGAGATTCTGATCCTGCTCTTACTTTTAAAATCGCAGACAGATCTAAAATAGTGTATGGAGAGATAAATGAAGAAACAGCGAGACGCTACCAACACAAGCTAGATGAGACGGACGAATAGAGAGGATGACGGACGGACGGACGAATTATGAGAACTGCTGAGCGTTCAGCAGTTCTCCTAAAGACACTCCTCAGCTGAGAGAAACATCTCTAGACTGACAGTAAGAAGCACATCAGTTGTGTTTCGTTCTGCACAGGCTTGTTCTCCTTCAAAATAAGTTTAATATAAAACTATGTGTTAATTGAAGTAAAGCTGAAATAAAATAATGTATAAATATCTTAGGAAAGTTAAAGCACAAAACTGATCTAAAGTAAATGAAACTTAAATAGTAATATAAAAAAATAAAATAAAAAGAGAGACAAACTAAACTTCAAATGAAAATTGAAAATATTAAAATGAAGCAATTTAAAATATTAATAATGACTATTTATAATTTACATTTATTATTAATATTATATAATGATGATTTAATTATCTTAAATATTTAATTGTTAAAAATAATAATTAAATAATATTAATAATAATATAATCTTCAAGTTTAGCAGTCATAGAATAAGTTAAATGACAATTAAAAATGAAATTAAAAATAATAAATCTAAATAGTACATACACACACACACATACATATACATATATATATATGAACATAAAATAAACAAAATAATAATTAAATTAAGCAAAGGTTCAGTTGTTGTAGACTAACTAAAACTAAAACAGAAGAGAAAAAATAACTAAATAGTGGTTTACAATAACAATAATAATAATAATAATAATAAATACAAAAGCACATAAAATAAATTAACTTTAAAATAAAAACGTTAAAAAAAAGTTTTTTTTAATAACTTTTAATAATATTAAAATAATATTTTACATTATCTGCACTGGCTACCTATTAAGTTTCATATCAGTTACAAAATATTACTACCGTATTTTTCAGACTATAAGTCGCATCAGTCCAAAAATACGTCATGATGAGGAAAAAAACATACATAAGTCGCACTGGACTATAAGTCGCATTCATTTAGAACCAAGAACCAAGAGAAAACATTACCGCCCACAGCCGCGAGAGGGCGCTCTTTGCTAATGTTTTCTGTTAGTTCATTTCTCTTGGTTCATGTCAAATTAATTTTGATAAATAAGTCGCAGGACCAGCCAAACTATGAAAAAAAGTGTGACTTATAGTCCGGAAAATACAGTACTTACTTTTAAGCCCTTAATGGTTTAGCTCCTGTGTGTGTACCTAACTAGCCTTATACCACGTTACAATCCATCACGCTCCCTAAGGTCACAAAACACTGGACTTTTGGTAGTTCCTAGGATAGCAAGTTTTTAACATTTGGCTCCCAAACTCTGATAATGTTCAGGGTTCAGACACTGTTTAAATCTAGATTAAAAACACATCTCTTTTGCCAAGAATTCATATTAATGCAGCTCATAACCCTGTACTTCAGTTACATCTGATCAGATACACATTAACATTCTTTTTCTTTGGGTTGAACACATCATTTTTTGTTTAGTTGGAACAGCAGCTGCACTGTTTTTTCTCTGTTACCATCACTGTTTCTGCCACGGGATTGACAAGAACTGTTTGAAGAAATATAATACAACTCTACAATCTGTGAAATGATAATATGCTCAATGAGAGACACTGTATGTGTAAGGAAACAGCGAGCGGCTGGGTGTTCAGGGGCTTTGTGATTGTGGTTTTGAGGTGGTTTTTCAGACGGATGTGGTCCAGGTTTGTGATTGGTCTGTATGTTGTCGCTGAGGACACCAGTCACAGTGCACTATTACTCACGGTACGAGTTGAGAGTGGCATAGCGCGTACCAAAAGTAATAATGAACCGTGAGGCTGGTCAGGGATCCACCTGCAGGGGGCGCTAAAGAGGACACCGCGGTCTAAAAGCCCACAATCGCAGAATACTGTTCATCTGAAGATGTATGCACGTTTCGAATAATCCATTTGAAAAGGAGCGTGTAAAAAGCGCTGGGATTTCCAGTGGATTTGAGAAGTATGCATCTGTGCATGCTTTTTGGGTTAATATAGCCCACAATGCCTTGTGCAATGGAAAAGCGGGAATCTGAGACTGTCCTCTTCCCACACTTTCAGTTGCAGAAAAGTGGTCAGGAATGTTGGACCGAAGCCGATTATAAATGTATGAACTTTTGATGAATTGTAGGCTAATGCATTCAGATCTATGCAAACAGGGATCTGTGGTATTACAATGTGCATATAATGTGTCCCAATGCTTGCATACTTAAAAGTATGTGATTTATGTCCTGATATCATCACAAACAAAGCATATAGTTGTAGTGTGTATTAGAAATAAGCAAACTAGGGTGCAACATATACACTTGATCCATAGACTTATGCTTTTTAATACTTTAAATTATTTTTATACTTAAAAATAATTAAAATATATTTAAAAATATATATTTATGAGTATATATTTAAATATAAAGTTAAATATAAATTAAAATAATAATAAATAATTTAAAAATAAATCAAAACTAAAATGTTAAGTTGGACAAACTAATGCTTTAATACTTCCAATTTAAATAACTTAAATATTAAATATATTTAAATGAAACATTTATGAATATATATTTAAATATAGAGTTAAATATAAATTTAAATAATAATAAAAAATAAAATGTTAATTTGGACAAACTTGTTCTATAGACTTATGCTTTAATTATTTAAATATTTTTTTTAAATGTATTTAAATAAAATGTATATTTAAATATACAGTTAAATATAAAATAAAAAACTATAAATCTAATTAAAATATATATTTATCAACATTTTTGTAAAGAAAGTCATGTCTGGAAATTCTGTCTGGAGTTGAATCGTTCTTGTATCTATTACTCTGAGTTTGAGTGGATGATGGGTCTCTGCTCTATCAGTATGTCTGCGGCTGATGATAATGTATACATGTCTTACCAGCATGGCTTCTGGATGAGCGCTCGTCTGCTTTTGGAGGCCCTGTGGGCGGCGGGGAGGGAGCAGGAATTCTTGAACACGTTATTTCATCTTCAGCCAGACTGAATCCGTCCTGACACACACACCGATAACTCCCCACCGTATTCACACACTTCTGTGAGCACCGATGACCTTCCTTACACTCATCCACATCTGACAGAGAACAACGGCTTTTGAAATATGTTTTTGAAATATGTGATCATAAAATCTTTAGTATGTTTTCCCCCAAAGCCTACTCATAGTGGTCGGTCGATATATCGCCATCGCCGATATATCGGCCGATATTTTGCATTTTTCTGCAAAAATAGTCTCAAATTGTGTTTGTATTTATTTGTAAATGTATATTTGTTGGTTTTATCCATGGACGTCAATTCTATGTGTATGCAACTCAGTTTATAAAGCGTGTGCCATAAGCATAACTGTAAATGAAGTACCTGTTTGACAGTATCTTCCCGTCCATCCTTTTAGACATGCACAGTGATTAGGCCTTACACAAGAGCCTCCGTTTGCACAAGACTGCGCACACACCGCTAGAGAGAGAGAGAGAGAGTAAACACACACACACACACACACACACACACATGCAATTACAATTCCAAGAGAAAACACATTCAGGGCTCATGTTATAAAGTATGATTTTCGTTTACCTTGGTTACAGTTGTGTGAATGCATGCGTCGCCATCCCGGACAGCATTCTGGGTAAAAGAGTTCATTAGGAGCTGCTCTGCTCACCTGCCTGTAAGAAACCCTGTAGATTGTCCTGTAAAACACACACAGTCCAGTGAAACGCTGATACACTGTGAAGTATCATATGTATTTTGATGTGTTTTGTGTGTTCTTACTTGTATGTGCTACACATGCGGTGGTTTTGGCACATGGTGATGTAGGGTTTGTGTACGGGCTGAAGAAACGACTCTGTGCTGCGAGACACACGACGACTCCAAGCATCTCCAACACACACTCTCCTCCTGAAACACACAAACACTGCTTACAATACCCTACTGTTGGTAAGATTTTGATGTTTTTGAAAGAAGCCATGTAAGTTTACCAAGGCTGCATTTACTTGATCAAATATACAGTAAAACCTGTACAATTATGAAATATTATAACTGTTTTCAAATATAATTAATTCCTGTGATTTTCAGCATCATTACTCCAATCTTCAGTGTCATGATCCTTCAGAAATCATTCTAATATGCTGATTTGCTGCTTGAGAAACATTTCTATTAATGTTGAAAAGAGATGTGCTGCTTAATATTTTTCAGGAATCCATGACATACTTTTTTCAGGCTTTTTTAAGAATAGAAAGCATTTATATGAAAGAGAAACATTTTATAACATAATAAATACATTTACTGTCACTTTTTAATACATCCTTACTGAAAAGTAAAAAAACTAAAAACCTGACCCCAAACAGTAGTATGTACATACTGTACAGTTGAAGTCAAAAGTTTACATTCACTATGCAGAATCTTCAAAACGATAATTATTATTATTATGTTACTGGCCTGAATGAGATATTTCACATAAAAGACGTTTACATATAGTCCACAAGAGAAAATAATAATTTAAGTAAAAAAAAAAAAAATTACCCCGTTCAAAAGTGATTCTTAACACTGTTTTGTTATCTGCATGATCCACAGCTGTGATTTTTGTTTTGTGATAATTGTTCATGTGTCCCCTTGTTTGTCCTGAACATCTAAAATGCCTGCTGTTCTTTAGAAAAATCCTTCAGCTCCCACAAATTCTCTGGTTTTCTAGCATTTTTGTGTGTTTAACCCTTTCCAGCTATGACTGTATGATTTCCATATTTTAGATAGATCCATATTTTCTCACTGAGGACAGCTGAGGGACTCATATGCAACCATTGCAGAAGATTCAAATGCTCTCTGACGCTCCAGAAGGAAAAACCAAGCATTAAGAGCCTGGGGATGAAAACTTTTGAACAGACTGAAGATGTGTACATGTTGTTTTTGCATCAAAAGCTTTGCAGTCCATCAGCTGTAACTGGGCATGACAATCTGATGTAATTAGCTGCTATTATATGCGTTGACCCTTAACCTTATATTGACCCCTGACTCTTAAGAGCATGAGAATTGACAATTCCTAACACTACAGACGCTACAGTGTGTGCATTTACCCGTGGTGACCGTGAATCTGAGGCGTGCAGGTCACATGCAGGAGAAACAGAGAGGAGGAGAGCAACACCACTGTGTACATCTCTCTCTCTCTCTATCTGTCGTTCGCTCAGGTGAGTGTGTCCACCTCAGGTACAACCAACTCTATCAGCAACCTGAGACAGACAGATAGACAGATAGATAGATAGACATTTATAACACTTATTATTATAATATATATAATATAATACATAACATTTAAAATAATATATAATACTAACAATATAAACAAATACATGTTATTACTATAAATGAGCACAGTCTTATTCTGAGATCTGAGCATTTAGCTAGTATTTAGGAAATGTTATTTATGCAGTAACAGCTGGATCCCATCATACATACGACACACAACTGTTCTTCAGACAGACATTGAGAATTAAAACATGCATTTATAACCATTCCGCAAAAGCGCCCAGTTATGACCCGTTTCACGTTTAAACGAGAGAGAGTTAATGCACTTTTAAAGGCAGAGAATCAGACACACTTAATCATCATTAGAAGTGCATTTGTTACAATTCACAGCGGATTGAGTTGAACACATGCTTCTGAGAAATCTGTGTAGATGTAAATACACACATGCATGTTTACATTTACAACGGTACGGATGTTTTCAAAATAAAATCAGTCCGATCATAACTCATGTCATTTTTATTTAAGTCTAATAAAGACAGATATTTCTGTGTTTCCGTGAATATTTCAGGTTATAGGTCTTATTAAAAATTATTTTCATAAAAACGTTTTAAAAGCAAGGCTTTGATTACTGAAACAGCGTTGTCCTGCCACACACATGCATGCACTCTATTTCTTCACAAAGCCAGCTATATTAAAAGCCATTTCTCTTTGTGAGTTGATCTGAACGTGAGCATGTACACACACGTGTGTTCTCTCATCTCAAACAGCTTACAGTAATCATCAGGTTATTGCTGCTTTAACGAGTTCAGGTTTAGAGCGCAGTGTAAAACAGATCTCTGTGTTCCCCGGAGAGCTTTTGACAACAACCCTAAAGCTGCAGCTATTATACCACACCTGTGTGTGTGTGTGTGTGAGAGAGAGAGTAAGAAGCACTTTAAATGAGCTCTCGTCTCATATTTTCTGGAGATTAACGACCCATCTTACTCCTGTTCTTTGTTTAATGATTTTGTCCTGCATGTGGGATGGTAAATCTGCACTTCGTTTTTTTGGGATATACCTCAGGGACAAAAAGAGTCAGCGAGCAAAACTTAGTGAGGTTATTTTTAGATTTTAGAAAACTTTCCAAATGTGACTAATAAGACCGTTATAGGTTTGTGGACAGCTCTGTAAGACATCACTGCTCTCGATGAAGGTTGTTTTAAACGTGGCAGTAAAATTCAAAGATACTACATTTTGACTGCTGAGACTCGGTCAAAAGATTCATTCAATACCAAAACATACACTTGTTGAAAAAGAAGTGCACTTAATAGTATTGAATGTGTACTTGTAGTGTACTTTGAATCTTAGATTTAAAACTACACTTGAAGAAAATATAATATATATCGAAATGAATCGTTACATTAGTGTACTTATAGTACACCAAGTGCTTTACTTTAAAGTTCATTTTTTTTTAAAAAACCAAGGAAGAGTGGAAACAAGAGGAAACAAGAATAATTAGTTATGAATACATGTGTTTTTCATTCAGTAAGAAAATGAATGGATTAAAAATTTTATTAAAAATGATCCCGATACAAATATAGGCCTATTTGTATGTTTATGCTTATTTTAAGCAATGTGTTGTTAGCTTAGCAACATGCTAACATCCCAGAAATCCAGCTGAAATGAGGCGGGTTCTGATGATGTGTGTGTGTGTGATTAGAGGTGCGTTACAGTGTTTCTGTGTGTTTAATATCATATTTGCTAAGATAACAACACTTTCTGCAGCACTGGTGAGGCTTGACATCTCAGCCTAAGGATTGTGGGTCAGATAATGTTTCACTTGTCTGTTTTGAGCTGGCCGGGCCTCCGCAGAGCGTCTGACACCACTATAAGGCAGTAAAGTGGTTTAGGACTTCTGGATGACTTTCATACAGATCTCCTGCCAAAGGTTTCTACAGGTCCGTAGCTACAGGCTGTTTCAGTTACTGATGCTGTATATGGCTGCGTCTCCCACAATTCATCTGATCACCGTCATATGTAAAGACTTAGCACGTGTCGTATGTAAATGCTGCCAGACCTCTGACTCACGCTCTCTGAAAAGCAGTTTGTGTAACACATTGTGCATCTCGTAACTGTGTTGGGATGCAGCCGACAACACCAATAGATTTACACTAAACGAGTCTTTCAAGCAAGATGAGGGAGGATAATTAGCTATTAAAGGAAAAGTTCACCCAAAAATAAAAATTTGCTGTAAATGAACTTATCCTCAGGGTATCTAAGATGCAGATGAGTTTGTTTCTTCATAGGATTAAGAGAAATTCAGCATTACATCACTTGCTCACCAGTGGATCCTCTGCAGTGAATGGGTGCCGTCAGAATGAGAGTCCAAATACATGATAAAAACATCACAATAATTCACAAGTAATGCACAGCACTCCATTGCATCAGCTAATGTCTTGTGAAGGGAAAAGATGCGTTTTTGTATGACACAAATCTATCATTAAAGCATTTTAACCCTTGCTTCTGGAAAAAATTCAAGTCCATAATCATTAATAATGCTTCCAGCACTGAAAAAGTCCATTCTCTGTTGTCCTCCTCTCACATCAAAATCCACTGACATATTTGTGTATTTGGATAGAGGACTTAAATTAAAAAAAGTCTTAATAATGAATTTGTTTCTTACAAACATGCAGCTTTTTTCTTCACAAGATGTTAACTGATGGACTAGAGTGGTGTGGATTATTGTGATGTTTTTATCAGCTGTTTGGACTCTCATTCTGATGGCACCCATTCACACACCCATTTTGTCTTGTTTCCAGTACAACTATCTAAACATTCTAAAATCAAGATTCATTTACATGAGAAGCAAAGTGACATTCGTCTTGATTTCTGAAAAAAAAAATGTTTTTTTTAAAAGATTGAGTTAGTTTATGCTTAAAAACAAGAACAAACGGTGTAAGTTGAAGATATTTTTCTTCTTTTAAACAAATTCACTTAAGTTTTGATATTTAATTTTCTTTCTCATGTGAATGAATATTGTTTTAGGAATTTTCAGGTATTTGTAAACGTAAACAAGACAAAACGTAAACTTTTTTTATTTTTTGGAAGGTGTACATTTATACAAATGCCTCAAAATGAATGAAAAACTCTATATGTCAACACACACCAGCATTTAGATCCACATCACTGCATATAATCACAAATAATGACACTAATTAGAAGCGGAAACAGTTATGGACTAATGGAGGGCCAGCGGTTAGTGTGTGTGCTTGTATTTGGAATGAAGCACTAGCATACTGCTTAGTGTGCAGTAAATACTGCATACTATTTCTTTAAAAACAGCATGAGAAACAAAAATGTATATATCATGCAATATGCATTTATAATAGTTTTAAAAAGCTGGAAACAGAAGATCAAGTTAAGCACATTGCATTGTGGGATACAGCAACCTGTAGTGCGCATTTTGGTTATGCATATATTTTACTCAAACTATGCATAGTATGCATGCTACATAATTCAAATAATAACAGAGGTATGCAATTCTGAACAGGGATTGTTGTGAGTATAGTATGCAGCTTGACCGCTTTATCAGTAAACGACCAGCAGGCGGCGCTGTTTCTCTACAGCATTATATGCGACCATTCACAGATTGCAGTGTTGATCCAGTTCAGTCTAATCTAATAACAATTATAGTAACACAAACACACATAATGACCTGTATTAAGATGATGCATGCCCAAATAAATAATACTGAAATGCATGATGCATGAATTTACATAAACAATTTAAAATAAAATGTGTACAATGACTCACTGAATCTCTCGTATCCACGAGATTAACCGCTCGTGCGTGAATGTTAGAAGGAAAAGAAAGAGACTGGTCCCCCGGCGCGTCCCAAAAACAAAGTTTCCCACCA